>NW_027118552.1:0-122834 GCF_036417845.1 Apteryx mantelli
CCGCGCGCCCTGCTGCCCTCGGGGCGTCAAAAAAGCGGTACGGCACGGAAAGGGGGGCGCGCGGGCGCGCGGGCGCACGGCGGCCGGCCGCGCGCCCTGCTGCCCTCGGGGCGTCAAAAAAGCGGTACGGCACGGAAAGGGGGGCGCGCGGGCGCACGGCGGCCGGCCGCGCGCCCTGCTGCCCTGGGGGCGTCAAAAAAGCGGTATGGCACGGAAAGGGGGGCGTGCACGCGCACGGTGGCCGGCCGCGCTCACTGCTCCCCTCGGGGCGTCAAAAAAGCGGTATGGCACGGAAAGGGGGGCACGCACGCGCACGGTGGCCGGCCGCGCGCCCTGCTGCACTGGGGGCGTCAAAAAAGCGGTATGGCACGGAAAGGGGGGACGCGCACCCTGCTGCCTTCGGGGCGTCAAAGAAGCGGTATGGCACGGAAAGGGGGGCGCGCGGGCGCACGGTGGCCGGCTGCGCTCACTGCTCCCCTCGGGGCGTCAAAAAAGCGGTACGGCACGGAAAGGGGGGGCGCGCACGCGCACTGGGTTCCGCCGCGCTCACTGCTGCCACCCTGTGTCCGAAAAGCGGTACTGCACCCTGTGGGGGGGGGCGCGCATGCGCACTGGGTTCCGCTGCGCTCACTGCTGCCACCCTGTGTCCGAAAAGCGGTACTGCACCCTGTGGGGGGGGCGCGCATGCGCACTGGGTTCCGACGTGCTCACTGCTGCCACCCTGTGTCCGAAAAGCGGTACTGCACCCTGTGGGGGGCGCGCGCATGCGCACTGGGTTCCGACGTGCTCACTGCTGCCACCCTGTGTCCGAAAAGCGGTACTGCACCCCGTGGGGGGGGGGGCGCGCGCATGCGCAGACAGCCGGCGCGCACATGCTCAGTGCCGGTCGCCATGTTTGCTGCTGCTCTCCGCCGTTTCGGTAACGGGTAAGCGAATGGAGCGTGCTCGTCGCCCCTTCCCGGTGCTCTTGGAGCGGCCACGGGCACGGGCAGCCCCGGGGCGCTCGCTGGGAGCCCCGGGCTGCCGCGGCGAGCTGCGGTTCGCACGCGTGAGCCGCCCGGCTGCAGCGCCGCGCCATGAGCACGCGAGTGCGCCATTGCGGGTCTCGCCTCCCTTCGTGCTCCCGCCCGCCCCTCGGGCTCCCCCGGCTCCCCCCCCCCGCCCTTCCCGCTCCCCTCGCTCCGCCCCCCGCCCCTCGGGATTCCCCGGCTCCCCCCCGCCCCTCGGGCTCCCCCGGCTCCCCCCCCCGCCCTTCTCGCTCCCCCGCTCCCCTCCCGCTACCCCCCGCCCCTCCCGCTCCCCTAGCTCCCCCCCCCCGCCCCTCGGGATTCCCCGGCTCCCCCCCGCCCCTCGGGCTCCCCCGGCTCCCCCCCCCCGCCCTTCTCGCTCCCCCGCTCCCCTCCCGCTCCCCCCCCGCCCCTCGCGTTCCCCTCGCTCCCCCCCCCGCCCCTCGGGATTCCCCGGCTCCCCCCCGCCCCTCGGGCTCCCCCGGCTCCCCCCCCCCCGCCCTTCTCGCTCCCCCGCTCCCCTCCCGCTCCCCCCCCCCGCCCCTCGCGTTCCCCTCGCTCCCCCCCCCGCCCCTCGGGCTCCCCTCGCGCTCCCCCCCCGCCCTTCCCGCTCCCCCCCCGCCCCTCCCGCCCCCCTCGCTCCCCCCCGCCCCTCCCGCTCCCCCCCCGCCCCTCGCGTTCCCCTCGCTCCCCACCCCCCCGCGCCGTCCGAGCCGGCGCATGCGCGGTGCTCAAGCGCCACTGCCGCCGCGGTCCGTTGGCGAGCGTCGCGTGCGCGGCGGCGGGGAAGCAAGATGGCGGCGAGCAGGGAGGGCGTTTTTGCTGGGCGGCGGCGGGTGAGGGCGGAGGTGGCGTGAAGGATGTGGGGCCCCCGGGTGAGGCGAACGCGTAGGTTCGGGGGGCGTCGGGCTGCGTCCTGCCCGCTGCGGCCGTCGCTGCGTGGAGGCGGCGGTGCGGGGCGAGTTGGGGGGGGGCGCGGGCTGGGACCCGGCGCCGCGCCGGGAGCGCGGGTGTGACTTTGCGTTTTGCGTGCGCGGCGTTTAGGGCGCCGGTTCGTTGGCAGCGCGGGCCGGGGCGCGCGCTCGCCCCTGCGGAGGCGGCGCGGCGGGGCGCGGCGGAGCGGGGGGGCAGGCGGGCCCCGGAGCAGGGTTGCGGCGCGGCGTCGGCCCCGTAGTGTTTCCAAACGGCTTACCCCGTAACGTACGATGCAAAGCGGCGTATTAAGACCTTTCCTTTGAGGGAAAGAAGGAAAAAGAAAGAAAGGGGGGAAAGAAAAAAAAAAAAAAAAAACACGGGAAAGAGAAAAAGAACGCGTGTAAATCGAAGTGTTTTGTTGGAAGCGAAATGCAATTTTCTGTCTTTGTTACAGAGGCGGAACCGACAATAGCAAATGCTGACAAAGAGCAAAGCCGGACGAGCGAGCGGTTTTTTGCGCTTACTCCCGAAGGGGCGGGCTGAAAGGAGGAAGCAAAAATGCAGCAGCGGACCCTCGATCTCCCCAGAAGCTGCGACAGTAGGAGGCGTTCTGGCCCGGGTAACCAAGGTAACTCTTGATGCGGAACGTTCGTTCTTTCGGCCTCCCTCCCGGAGGCAGCGCTGAGGACTAAGCGACCCGTTGCCGCCCTGCGCCTCTTGTTAACCGTAGCTGCCTTAGTTTTGCTTCGGTCGTTTGTATTTTGTTTTGTTATCGTACACGCGTACGTAGAAAAGGAAAGATAGGATATTTAATTTTTAGGTTCGTTGCCACGGCTGAAGCTGAAGAGACAGAAAAACGTAAGCGAGCCGAAGTAATAAAATTAAAGGGAACCGAGCGAGAGCCGTCTCCGTCGCCCCGAAAGGGAAAGCCCGTTCCTCCCGGCGAGGAAGGTTCGCCGGTAATAGCGATCGGAATAACCGATGACCGACATCTAACGGAAGGTGCGTACGCGTTACGGAAAGGACGCTGCGTCCATCCGTTTCCGTGCGCGTGACTCTCTGCATCTGTGAAGCGTCGTGCTTTAAGAGCTCCAAGACGGCCAATTCCCGTCTTCGGGGAACGGCGGTCAGGTGGCCAGAGAGAGAGGGAGAGGCAAGCGTGCGAATTGTAAAACGAAGAGGTGGCTTTCAGGAAGGCTCATTTAGCGCGACCCCAGGTTAATTGCCTGGCAATGGTCTTTGGGGCAGCAGGAAGACGGCAGCTCGAAGAGAAGGTAAAGCCTTGCGGAATTAGGACTCCTTCCTTCTCGTGTAGTAGATCCGCTTTAGTGCTTAGAAACAGCTTTGGATTGGTAACTTCTGCAGAGCTTTGAAGCAATTCCGGTTACGTTACGTGTTACACGTTACGTGTTACACGTTACGTGTTACACGTTACGTGTTACACGTTACGTGTTACACGTTACGTGTTACACGTTACGTTACGTTACGTGTTACACGTTACGTTACGTTACGTGTTACACGTTACGTTACGTGTTACACGTTACGTTACGTGTTACACGTTACGTTACGTGTTACACGTTACGTTACGTGTTACACGTTACGTTACGTGTTACACGTTACGTTACGTGTTACACGTTACGTTACGTGTTACACGTTACGTTACGTGTTACACGTTACGTTACGTGTTACACGTTACGTTACGTGTTACACGTTACGTTACGTGTTACACGTTACGTTACGTGTTACACGTTACGTTACGTGTTACACGTTACGTTACGTTACGTTACGTTACGTTACGTTACGTTACGTTACGTTACGTTACGTTACGTTACGTTACGTTACGTTACGTTACGTTACGTTACGTTACGTTACGTTACGTTACGTTACGTTACGTTACGTTACGTTACGTTACGTTACGTTACGTTACGTTACGTTACGTTACGTTACGTTACGTTACGTTACGTTACGTTACGTTACGTTACGTTACGTTACGTTACGTTACGTTACGTTACGTTACGTTACGTTACGTTACGTTACGTTACGTTACGTTACGTTACGTTACGTTACGTTACGTTACGTTACGTTACGTTACGTTACGTTACGTTACGTTACGTTACGTTACGTTACGTTACGTTACGTTACGTTACGTTACGTTACGTTACGTTACGTTACGTTACGTTACGTTACGTTACGTTACGTTACGTTACGTTACGTTACGTTACGTTACGTTACGTTACGTTACGTTACGTTACGTTACGTTACGTTACGTTACGTTACGTTACGTTACGTTACGTTACGTTACGTTACGTTACGTTACGTTACGTTACGTTACGTTACGTTACGTTACGTTACGTTACGTTACGTTACGTTACGTTACGTTACGTTACGTTACGTTACGTTACGTTACGTTACGTTACGTTACGTTACGTTACGTTACGTTACGTTACGTTACGTTACGTTACGTTACGTTACGTTACGTGCCAGCGTTGACTCTTAGGCGCCACAGGGGGGAGGAACGTCGCCCACGAGGCCTCGCAAGCCTTGAGGAGCTGTAGGCGCCGACGCCCGTGGCTCGTTCTGTCGGGCGCGCAGAGGTTTGCTTTGGCTGCCGAAATTTCAGCTTGGCTTTGCGCCCTGTAGCGGTGGTAGTTTTGAATTTCTACCTTGTGTTAATGCTAGGCGTTCGGCACATCGGGGAACGACTGTGTGCTGCCGTGAAGAACTGCAGGCTCCCGCCCTCCGCCCTTTCTCGGCAAGTTATCGGGTGTCGAGAGCGGCCGGGAGACTCCGAATGCCGGCGGAAAGGTTCTCTGCCCGCTCCTGACGAGGAGCCTTCGGCCGCGGCAAGGTCGGCGGCGTCCTTCCCGGACTCGTGAGTAATAAGCCGCGGTTCACGGGAAGGGAGGGGAGGGGAGGGGAGGGGAGGGGGGGGGGAATAGCGCCTGGTAGCCCGGCGGCTCCGGCGTCGCCGTTGCTAGCGGGGCCCCGAGGTCCATGTGAAGCCTCAGCTGCCTGTCGGGAGCTTTGTTTTGGTGTGTTTACCTGGCAAAAGCAGCGAGGGAGGCCTCAAAGAAGAATTTTCGTGCCTAGGTGGGTAAGCTGCGACCCCAGCTGTCTTTGCCTTGCTTTGCCGCTTAGTGTCGTAACGGCGACTTGGGAGCCCGCGATAAAAACCGTTCCGGGGCCGAAGGGAGGCCCTGCGTTTGCCCCGCTTGGGAAACCGTCGTTAAAGCTTGGGGGGGGGGCCGAGCTCTGAAAGGAGACTCTGCCGGTGACCTCGGTGGTCCGATTCGTTTGCAGGCTGACGTTCCGAGGGCCGGCGAGCGGAAGAGGAGCGGCTCAGCCCGTTCGGTTGATTTCGGCGATCCTGTTTTAAGGGAGCGCGTAAGTACAGACGGGGTCTGGGAGGCTTTTCGCCCGAGACGGGAAAGAGCGAGGAAGAGTGGAGAGCGTGGAAAAACTAGGTGCCGCGGGTACTGAAGCTGCTAAGGGCTGAGAGAATTTGGGCTTAAGCATCTGAAAGGGGCTGCTAACGCGCAAGGAGCGGTAAAATACCGTCGCTGGACAGCAGGCTCCTTTCCGGCCCTCCGGCCCCCTCTGCAGCCTTCTCGTTCTGTTTGTTTCTGTTCCTCTTTTCTGGCTGTGCAGCGATCCCGGAAGGACGTGTCTTTTGAGGTGTGCCTTTGCGAGGGTGGTTCGGCTGCCTGGGGGGATGGATCGAAGCCTTTGAGGCTCCCTCCGATCTGTTTCATTTCCTTCTGAATTTCTTCCGTTCTTTGCTTTCTCCTAGGGCGTCTGTCAGCTAACGAGTAAAGAAGGTGGAACGGCCTGTCCGCAGAGGAGAACTGACGCACGGTAAACGTGAATACGCTAGACCTCCGCTACGTCACGGGCGTTTGTTTACGTCCGTGCGTTCAAATCTCTAGTTGCGCATTCGGGACGCGGCATCTGCCCGCTATCCGACTCCTCCGTGTAGCGTAGAAGGCGCTGTACAGCCGCCGGTCTCTACGGGACGTTGTTAGTGAGAAGGAGAACGGTGTATTCCAGCTCGCGACCGCCAAACGGGCTCCTTTAGGTCCGCTTTCAGACTTGGGGCCTACTTCATCGGTCCGCTTGGACGTGGTTTCTCGGGGGGAACGCTAGTGCTTTCCCTGTGCTTTCCCTGTGTCGAAACCGGTAGTTAATAGGCCAGAGCGGTTATGCCGTACCTTCCTTTGAGAGGCGTTTCGTCCGCGTCTCGGGCTTCGGGGAAAATCAATCGGACGGAATTGCCGAAGGCGCGCCTTGAAATAGGCGGTAAATCTAGAAGCGTGTCTGAATCGCGAGGGGCTCGTAACTTGGTCTTTGTCCTCAACGTCTGCTTTTCTTTCGCTCTTATTGCAGGCTTCCCTCCAACGATCGGCGTCGCTGCGGCGTCTCGTGTTTCACGGGCAGCGGTCTCTGCTCAGTAAGGGCGTGAGAACTCCTGCGCTCCCGGAGAGCCCGGGATCCCTGCTCCGGGCTGGTCATTTTAGGCCTTTGTGCGGAGCGTTCTTTCTAGCTACGCGCCCCGCGTGAGCCTCTCCTTCGGCCGTTTTCCCGAGGCGGCGGAAACGCTTCTGGGAAACGCCGTCGTTTCCGAAACGTTTCGCCGTGTCCTTGCCGGTAGGGGATACCGTGAGAGCGGGCAGAGGCGGCCGACGACTGTGCGAGGAAAGAAGCGTGGCGCAAAGAAGGGACCTCTTTGGCCCGCCTGGTCCGCTTTAGAGAGTTTTCTTTTGGACCCGAAGATCGGGTCTGCGAGTGCCGCGCTCAGCGCACGCGTTTGTTTCCCCCCCCCCCCGCCCCCGTTCTTTTAGCGAGACCGTGCGTGTCCTCGAGCTGTTTGTCCCGAGGGGGGAGTCGCTGCGGGAATTGCTGGGGAGGCCCTGACGGCGGGACGTGAAAAAGACGCCTTTGACCGCGTGCGTGCGGCCGAAGGAACGTCAGCCCAAGAATCCGAAGAAGAGATACCGCGTGCCAGCATCTCGTACCGTTTAATAATAAAAACCGAGCAGTCTGTCAAGCAAATAGCGCGGCTTGCTTTGGGCTGTTTATTTTGTTTAACGATCAGTAAAGGCGAGAGGTCGAAAGTTCTAAAGAAGAACGGCTGCTTCTTGGAACGCTTGCAAATTGTCCCGTTAAGTAGGTGGGTGGTTTTTTTTGTTTTCGTTTTGTTTTTTTAAGTGCAGCCTCTGACTCTTTTTTGTCTGTGGAGTATTTTGCAACGATGTTCAAAGGAAAGCGCTGTTACGGAAGCCTCTAGGAGCAGCGGCTCGAGCAGGACACGCGGCGACGCTGCGCCTCGCAGCAGGCGCTGTAAATAAGGGCAGATGAGCCGAGGCGAGGGTGGTGAAATCTCTGCAAAGGGCAGGCGGGGGGGCTCTGCAGGGCTCTGCAGCGGTGTGCGCGTGCCGGGGGCGGCCGCGCGCCCTGCTGCCCTCGGGGCGTCAAAAAAGCGGTACGGCACGGAAAGGGGGGCGCGCGGGCGCGCGGGCGCACGGCGGCCGGCCGCGCGCCCTGCTGCCCTCGGGGCGTCAAAAAAGCGGTACGGCACGGAAAGGGGGGCGCGCGGGCGCACGGCGGCCGGCCGCGCGCCCTGCTGCCCTGGGGGCGTCAAAAAAGCGGTATGGCACGGAAAGGGGGGCGTGCACGCGCACGGTGGCCGGCCGCGCTCACTGCTCCCCTCGGGGCGTCAAAAAAGCGGTATGGCACGGAAAGGGGGGCACGCACGCGCACGGTGGCCGGCCGCGCGCCCTGCTGCACTGGGGGCGTCAAAAAAGCGGTATGGCACGGAAAGGGGGGACGCGCACCCTGCTGCCTTCGGGGCGTCAAAGAAGCGGTATGGCACGGAAAGGGGGGCGCGCGGGCGCACGGTGGCCGGCTGCGCTCACTGCTCCCCTCGGGGCGTCAAAAAAGCGGTACGGCACGGAAAGGGGGGGCGCGCACGCGCACTGGGTTCCGCCGCGCTCACTGCTGCCACCCTGTGTCCGAAAAGCGGTACTGCACCCTGTGGGGGGGGGCGCGCATGCGCACTGGGTTCCGCTGCGCTCACTGCTGCCACCCTGTGTCCGAAAAGCGGTACTGCACCCTGTGGGGGGGGCGCGCATGCGCACTGGGTTCCGACGTGCTCACTGCTGCCACCCTGTGTCCGAAAAGCGGTACTGCACCCTGTGGGGGGCGCGCGCATGCGCACTGGGTTCCGACGTGCTCACTGCTGCCACCCTGTGTCCGAAAAGCGGTACTGCACCCCGTGGGGGGGGGGGCGCGCGCATGCGCAGACAGCCGGCGCGCACATGCTCAGTGCCGGTCGCCATGTTTGCTGCTGCTCTCCGCCGTTTCGGTAACGGGTAAGCGAATGGAGCGTGCTCGTCGCCCCTTCCCGGTGCTCTTGGAGCGGCCACGGGCACGGGCAGCCCCGGGGCGCTCGCTGGGAGCCCCGGGCTGCCGCGGCGAGCTGCGGTTCGCACGCGTGAGCCGCCCGGCTGCAGCGCCGCGCCATGAGCACGCGAGTGCGCCATTGCGGGTCTCGCCTCCCTTCGTGCTCCCGCCCGCCCCTCGGGCTCCCCCGGCTCCCCCCCCCCGCCCTTCCCGCTCCCCTCGCTCCGCCCCCCGCCCCTCGGGATTCCCCGGCTCCCCCCCGCCCCTCGGGCTCCCCCGGCTCCCCCCCCCGCCCTTCTCGCTCCCCCGCTCCCCTCCCGCTACCCCCCGCCCCTCCCGCTCCCCTAGCTCCCCCCCCCCGCCCCTCGGGATTCCCCGGCTCCCCCCCGCCCCTCGGGCTCCCCCGGCTCCCCCCCCCCGCCCTTCTCGCTCCCCCGCTCCCCTCCCGCTCCCCCCCCGCCCCTCGCGTTCCCCTCGCTCCCCCCCCCGCCCCTCGGGATTCCCCGGCTCCCCCCCGCCCCTCGGGCTCCCCCGGCTCCCCCCCCCCCGCCCTTCTCGCTCCCCCGCTCCCCTCCCGCTCCCCCCCCCCGCCCCTCGCGTTCCCCTCGCTCCCCCCCCCGCCCCTCGGGCTCCCCTCGCGCTCCCCCCCCGCCCTTCCCGCTCCCCCCCCGCCCCTCCCGCCCCCCTCGCTCCCCCCCGCCCCTCCCGCTCCCCCCCCGCCCCTCGCGTTCCCCTCGCTCCCCACCCCCCCGCGCCGTCCGAGCCGGCGCATGCGCGGTGCTCAAGCGCCACTGCCGCCGCGGTCCGTTGGCGAGCGTCGCGTGCGCGGCGGCGGGGAAGCAAGATGGCGGCGAGCAGGGAGGGCGTTTTTGCTGGGCGGCGGCGGGTGAGGGCGGAGGTGGCGTGAAGGATGTGGGGCCCCCGGGTGAGGCGAACGCGTAGGTTCGGGGGGCGTCGGGCTGCGTCCTGCCCGCTGCGGCCGTCGCTGCGTGGAGGCGGCGGTGCGGGGCGAGTTGGGGGGGGGCGCGGGCTGGGACCCGGCGCCGCGCCGGGAGCGCGGGTGTGACTTTGCGTTTTGCGTGCGCGGCGTTTAGGGCGCCGGTTCGTTGGCAGCGCGGGCCGGGGCGCGCGCTCGCCCCTGCGGAGGCGGCGCGGCGGGGCGCGGCGGAGCGGGGGGGCAGGCGGGCCCCGGAGCAGGGTTGCGGCGCGGCGTCGGCCCCGTAGTGTTTCCAAACGGCTTACCCCGTAACGTACGATGCAAAGCGGCGTATTAAGACCTTTCCTTTGAGGGAAAGAAGGAAAAAGAAAGAAAGGGGGGAAAGAAAAAAAAAAAAAAAAAACACGGGAAAGAGAAAAAGAACGCGTGTAAATCGAAGTGTTTTGTTGGAAGCGAAATGCAATTTTCTGTCTTTGTTACAGAGGCGGAACCGACAATAGCAAATGCTGACAAAGAGCAAAGCCGGACGAGCGAGCGGTTTTTTGCGCTTACTCCCGAAGGGGCGGGCTGAAAGGAGGAAGCAAAAATGCAGCAGCGGACCCTCGATCTCCCCAGAAGCTGCGACAGTAGGAGGCGTTCTGGCCCGGGTAACCAAGGTAACTCTTGATGCGGAACGTTCGTTCTTTCGGCCTCCCTCCCGGAGGCAGCGCTGAGGACTAAGCGACCCGTTGCCGCCCTGCGCCTCTTGTTAACCGTAGCTGCCTTAGTTTTGCTTCGGTCGTTTGTATTTTGTTTTGTTATCGTACACGCGTACGTAGAAAAGGAAAGATAGGATATTTAATTTTTAGGTTCGTTGCCACGGCTGAAGCTGAAGAGACAGAAAAACGTAAGCGAGCCGAAGTAATAAAATTAAAGGGAACCGAGCGAGAGCCGTCTCCGTCGCCCCGAAAGGGAAAGCCCGTTCCTCCCGGCGAGGAAGGTTCGCCGGTAATAGCGATCGGAATAACCGATGACCGACATCTAACGGAAGGTGCGTACGCGTTACGGAAAGGACGCTGCGTCCATCCGTTTCCGTGCGCGTGACTCTCTGCATCTGTGAAGCGTCGTGCTTTAAGAGCTCCAAGACGGCCAATTCCCGTCTTCGGGGAACGGCGGTCAGGTGGCCAGAGAGAGAGGGAGAGGCAAGCGTGCGAATTGTAAAACGAAGAGGTGGCTTTCAGGAAGGCTCATTTAGCGCGACCCCAGGTTAATTGCCTGGCAATGGTCTTTGGGGCAGCAGGAAGACGGCAGCTCGAAGAGAAGGTAAAGCCTTGCGGAATTAGGACTCCTTCCTTCTCGTGTAGTAGATCCGCTTTAGTGCTTAGAAACAGCTTTGGATTGGTAACTTCTGCAGAGCTTTGAAGCAATTCCGGTTACGTTACGTGTTACACGTTACGTGTTACACGTTACGTGTTACACGTTACGTGTTACACGTTACGTGTTACACGTTACGTGTTACACGTTACGTTACGTGTTACACGTTACGTTACGTGTTACACGTTACGTTACGTGTTACACGTTACGTTACGTGTTACACGTTACGTTACGTGTTACACGTTACGTTACGTGTTACACGTTACGTTACGTGTTACACGTTACGTTACGTGTTACACGTTACGTTACGTGTTACACGTTACGTTACGTGTTACACGTTACGTTACGTGTTACACGTTACGTTACGTGTTACACGTTACGTTACGTGTTACACGTTACGTTACGTGTTACACGTTACGTTACGTGTTACACGTTACGTTACGTTACGTTACGTTACGTTACGTTACGTTACGTTACGTTACGTTACGTTACGTTACGTTACGTTACGTTACGTTACGTTACGTTACGTTACGTTACGTTACGTTACGTTACGTTACGTTACGTTACGTTACGTTACGTTACGTTACGTTACGTTACGTTACGTTACGTTACGTTACGTTACGTTACGTTACGTTACGTTACGTTACGTTACGTTACGTTACGTTACGTTACGTTACGTTACGTTACGTTACGTTACGTTACGTTACGTTACGTTACGTTACGTTACGTTACGTTACGTTACGTTACGTTACGTTACGTTACGTTACGTTACGTTACGTTACGTTACGTTACGTTACGTTACGTTACGTTACGTTACGTTACGTTACGTTACGTTACGTTACGTTACGTTACGTTACGTTACGTTACGTTACGTTACGTTACGTTACGTTACGTTACGTTACGTTACGTTACGTTACGTTACGTTACGTTACGTTACGTTACGTTACGTTACGTTACGTTACGTTACGTTACGTTACGTTACGTTACGTTACGTTACGTTACGTTACGTTACGTTACGTTACGTTACGTTACGTTACGTTACGTTACGTTACGTTACGTTACGTTACGTTACGTTACGTTACGTGCCAGCGTTGACTCTTAGGCGCCACAGGGGGGAGGAACGTCGCCCACGAGGCCTCGCAAGCCTTGAGGAGCTGTAGGCGCCGACGCCCGTGGCTCGTTCTGTCGGGCGCGCAGAGGTTTGCTTTGGCTGCCGAAATTTCAGCTTGGCTTTGCGCCCTGTAGCGGTGGTAGTTTTGAATTTCTACCTTGTGTTAATGCTAGGCGTTCGGCACATCGGGGAACGACTGTGTGCTGCCGTGAAGAACTGCAGGCTCCCGCCCTCCGCCCTTTCTCGGCAAGTTATCGGGTGTCGAGAGCGGCCGGGAGACTCCGAATGCCGGCGGAAAGGTTCTCTGCCCGCTCCTGACGAGGAGCCTTCGGCCGCGGCAAGGTCGGCGGCGTCCTTCCCGGACTCGTGAGTAATAAGCCGCGGTTCACGGGAAGGGAGGGGAGGGGAGGGGAGGGGAGGGGGGGGGGAATAGCGCCTGGTAGCCCGGCGGCTCCGGCGTCGCCGTTGCTAGCGGGGCCCCGAGGTCCATGTGAAGCCTCAGCTGCCTGTCGGGAGCTTTGTTTTGGTGTGTTTACCTGGCAAAAGCAGCGAGGGAGGCCTCAAAGAAGAATTTTCGTGCCTAGGTGGGTAAGCTGCGACCCCAGCTGTCTTTGCCTTGCTTTGCCGCTTAGTGTCGTAACGGCGACTTGGGAGCCCGCGATAAAAACCGTTCCGGGGCCGAAGGGAGGCCCTGCGTTTGCCCCGCTTGGGAAACCGTCGTTAAAGCTTGGGGGGGGGGCCGAGCTCTGAAAGGAGACTCTGCCGGTGACCTCGGTGGTCCGATTCGTTTGCAGGCTGACGTTCCGAGGGCCGGCGAGCGGAAGAGGAGCGGCTCAGCCCGTTCGGTTGATTTCGGCGATCCTGTTTTAAGGGAGCGCGTAAGTACAGACGGGGTCTGGGAGGCTTTTCGCCCGAGACGGGAAAGAGCGAGGAAGAGTGGAGAGCGTGGAAAAACTAGGTGCCGCGGGTACTGAAGCTGCTAAGGGCTGAGAGAATTTGGGCTTAAGCATCTGAAAGGGGCTGCTAACGCGCAAGGAGCGGTAAAATACCGTCGCTGGACAGCAGGCTCCTTTCCGGCCCTCCGGCCCCCTCTGCAGCCTTCTCGTTCTGTTTGTTTCTGTTCCTCTTTTCTGGCTGTGCAGCGATCCCGGAAGGACGTGTCTTTTGAGGTGTGCCTTTGCGAGGGTGGTTCGGCTGCCTGGGGGGATGGATCGAAGCCTTTGAGGCTCCCTCCGATCTGTTTCATTTCCTTCTGAATTTCTTCCGTTCTTTGCTTTCTCCTAGGGCGTCTGTCAGCTAACGAGTAAAGAAGGTGGAACGGCCTGTCCGCAGAGGAGAACTGACGCACGGTAAACGTGAATACGCTAGACCTCCGCTACGTCACGGGCGTTTGTTTACGTCCGTGCGTTCAAATCTCTAGTTGCGCATTCGGGACGCGGCATCTGCCCGCTATCCGACTCCTCCGTGTAGCGTAGAAGGCGCTGTACAGCCGCCGGTCTCTACGGGACGTTGTTAGTGAGAAGGAGAACGGTGTATTCCAGCTCGCGACCGCCAAACGGGCTCCTTTAGGTCCGCTTTCAGACTTGGGGCCTACTTCATCGGTCCGCTTGGACGTGGTTTCTCGGGGGGAACGCTAGTGCTTTCCCTGTGCTTTCCCTGTGTCGAAACCGGTAGTTAATAGGCCAGAGCGGTTATGCCGTACCTTCCTTTGAGAGGCGTTTCGTCCGCGTCTCGGGCTTCGGGGAAAATCAATCGGACGGAATTGCCGAAGGCGCGCCTTGAAATAGGCGGTAAATCTAGAAGCGTGTCTGAATCGCGAGGGGCTCGTAACTTGGTCTTTGTCCTCAACGTCTGCTTTTCTTTCGCTCTTATTGCAGGCTTCCCTCCAACGATCGGCGTCGCTGCGGCGTCTCGTGTTTCACGGGCAGCGGTCTCTGCTCAGTAAGGGCGTGAGAACTCCTGCGCTCCCGGAGAGCCCGGGATCCCTGCTCCGGGCTGGTCATTTTAGGCCTTTGTGCGGAGCGTTCTTTCTAGCTACGCGCCCCGCGTGAGCCTCTCCTTCGGCCGTTTTCCCGAGGCGGCGGAAACGCTTCTGGGAAACGCCGTCGTTTCCGAAACGTTTCGCCGTGTCCTTGCCGGTAGGGGATACCGTGAGAGCGGGCAGAGGCGGCCGACGACTGTGCGAGGAAAGAAGCGTGGCGCAAAGAAGGGACCTCTTTGGCCCGCCTGGTCCGCTTTAGAGAGTTTTCTTTTGGACCCGAAGATCGGGTCTGCGAGTGCCGCGCTCAGCGCACGCGTTTGTTTCCCCCCCCCCCCGCCCCCGTTCTTTTAGCGAGACCGTGCGTGTCCTCGAGCTGTTTGTCCCGAGGGGGGAGTCGCTGCGGGAATTGCTGGGGAGGCCCTGACGGCGGGACGTGAAAAAGACGCCTTTGACCGCGTGCGTGCGGCCGAAGGAACGTCAGCCCAAGAATCCGAAGAAGAGATACCGCGTGCCAGCATCTCGTACCGTTTAATAATAAAAACCGAGCAGTCTGTCAAGCAAATAGCGCGGCTTGCTTTGGGCTGTTTATTTTGTTTAACGATCAGTAAAGGCGAGAGGTCGAAAGTTCTAAAGAAGAACGGCTGCTTCTTGGAACGCTTGCAAATTGTCCCGTTAAGTAGGTGGGTGGTTTTTTTTGTTTTCGTTTTGTTTTTTTAAGTGCAGCCTCTGACTCTTTTTTGTCTGTGGAGTATTTTGCAACGATGTTCAAAGGAAAGCGCTGTTACGGAAGCCTCTAGGAGCAGCGGCTCGAGCAGGACACGCGGCGACGCTGCGCCTCGCAGCAGGCGCTGTAAATAAGGGCAGATGAGCCGAGGCGAGGGTGGTGAAATCTCTGCAAAGGGCAGGCGGGGGGGCTCTGCAGGGCTCTGCAGCGGTGTGCGCGTGCCGGGGGCGGCCGCGCGCCCTGCTGCCCTCGGGGCGTCAAAAAAGCGGTACGGCACGGAAAGGGGGGCGCGCGGGCGCGCGGGCGCACGGCGGCCGGCCGCGCGCCCTGCTGCCCTCGGGGCGTCAAAAAAGCGGTACGGCACGGAAAGGGGGGCGCGCGGGCGCACGGCGGCCGGCCGCGCGCCCTGCTGCCCTGGGGGCGTCAAAAAAGCGGTATGGCACGGAAAGGGGGGCGTGCACGCGCACGGTGGCCGGCCGCGCTCACTGCTCCCCTCGGGGCGTCAAAAAAGCGGTATGGCACGGAAAGGGGGGCACGCACGCGCACGGTGGCCGGCCGCGCGCCCTGCTGCACTGGGGGCGTCAAAAAAGCGGTATGGCACGGAAAGGGGGGACGCGCACCCTGCTGCCTTCGGGGCGTCAAAGAAGCGGTATGGCACGGAAAGGGGGGCGCGCGGGCGCACGGTGGCCGGCTGCGCTCACTGCTCCCCTCGGGGCGTCAAAAAAGCGGTACGGCACGGAAAGGGGGGGCGCGCACGCGCACTGGGTTCCGCCGCGCTCACTGCTGCCACCCTGTGTCCGAAAAGCGGTACTGCACCCTGTGGGGGGGGGCGCGCATGCGCACTGGGTTCCGCTGCGCTCACTGCTGCCACCCTGTGTCCGAAAAGCGGTACTGCACCCTGTGGGGGGGGCGCGCATGCGCACTGGGTTCCGACGTGCTCACTGCTGCCACCCTGTGTCCGAAAAGCGGTACTGCACCCTGTGGGGGGCGCGCGCATGCGCACTGGGTTCCGACGTGCTCACTGCTGCCACCCTGTGTCCGAAAAGCGGTACTGCACCCCGTGGGGGGGGGGGCGCGCGCATGCGCAGACAGCCGGCGCGCACATGCTCAGTGCCGGTCGCCATGTTTGCTGCTGCTCTCCGCCGTTTCGGTAACGGGTAAGCGAATGGAGCGTGCTCGTCGCCCCTTCCCGGTGCTCTTGGAGCGGCCACGGGCACGGGCAGCCCCGGGGCGCTCGCTGGGAGCCCCGGGCTGCCGCGGCGAGCTGCGGTTCGCACGCGTGAGCCGCCCGGCTGCAGCGCCGCGCCATGAGCACGCGAGTGCGCCATTGCGGGTCTCGCCTCCCTTCGTGCTCCCGCCCGCCCCTCGGGCTCCCCCGGCTCCCCCCCCCCGCCCTTCCCGCTCCCCTCGCTCCGCCCCCCGCCCCTCGGGATTCCCCGGCTCCCCCCCGCCCCTCGGGCTCCCCCGGCTCCCCCCCCCGCCCTTCTCGCTCCCCCGCTCCCCTCCCGCTACCCCCCGCCCCTCCCGCTCCCCTAGCTCCCCCCCCCCGCCCCTCGGGATTCCCCGGCTCCCCCCCGCCCCTCGGGCTCCCCCGGCTCCCCCCCCCCGCCCTTCTCGCTCCCCCGCTCCCCTCCCGCTCCCCCCCCGCCCCTCGCGTTCCCCTCGCTCCCCCCCCCGCCCCTCGGGATTCCCCGGCTCCCCCCCGCCCCTCGGGCTCCCCCGGCTCCCCCCCCCCCGCCCTTCTCGCTCCCCCGCTCCCCTCCCGCTCCCCCCCCCCGCCCCTCGCGTTCCCCTCGCTCCCCCCCCCGCCCCTCGGGCTCCCCTCGCGCTCCCCCCCCGCCCTTCCCGCTCCCCCCCCGCCCCTCCCGCCCCCCTCGCTCCCCCCCGCCCCTCCCGCTCCCCCCCCGCCCCTCGCGTTCCCCTCGCTCCCCACCCCCCCGCGCCGTCCGAGCCGGCGCATGCGCGGTGCTCAAGCGCCACTGCCGCCGCGGTCCGTTGGCGAGCGTCGCGTGCGCGGCGGCGGGGAAGCAAGATGGCGGCGAGCAGGGAGGGCGTTTTTGCTGGGCGGCGGCGGGTGAGGGCGGAGGTGGCGTGAAGGATGTGGGGCCCCCGGGTGAGGCGAACGCGTAGGTTCGGGGGGCGTCGGGCTGCGTCCTGCCCGCTGCGGCCGTCGCTGCGTGGAGGCGGCGGTGCGGGGCGAGTTGGGGGGGGGCGCGGGCTGGGACCCGGCGCCGCGCCGGGAGCGCGGGTGTGACTTTGCGTTTTGCGTGCGCGGCGTTTAGGGCGCCGGTTCGTTGGCAGCGCGGGCCGGGGCGCGCGCTCGCCCCTGCGGAGGCGGCGCGGCGGGGCGCGGCGGAGCGGGGGGGCAGGCGGGCCCCGGAGCAGGGTTGCGGCGCGGCGTCGGCCCCGTAGTGTTTCCAAACGGCTTACCCCGTAACGTACGATGCAAAGCGGCGTATTAAGACCTTTCCTTTGAGGGAAAGAAGGAAAAAGAAAGAAAGGGGGGAAAGAAAAAAAAAAAAAAAAAACACGGGAAAGAGAAAAAGAACGCGTGTAAATCGAAGTGTTTTGTTGGAAGCGAAATGCAATTTTCTGTCTTTGTTACAGAGGCGGAACCGACAATAGCAAATGCTGACAAAGAGCAAAGCCGGACGAGCGAGCGGTTTTTTGCGCTTACTCCCGAAGGGGCGGGCTGAAAGGAGGAAGCAAAAATGCAGCAGCGGACCCTCGATCTCCCCAGAAGCTGCGACAGTAGGAGGCGTTCTGGCCCGGGTAACCAAGGTAACTCTTGATGCGGAACGTTCGTTCTTTCGGCCTCCCTCCCGGAGGCAGCGCTGAGGACTAAGCGACCCGTTGCCGCCCTGCGCCTCTTGTTAACCGTAGCTGCCTTAGTTTTGCTTCGGTCGTTTGTATTTTGTTTTGTTATCGTACACGCGTACGTAGAAAAGGAAAGATAGGATATTTAATTTTTAGGTTCGTTGCCACGGCTGAAGCTGAAGAGACAGAAAAACGTAAGCGAGCCGAAGTAATAAAATTAAAGGGAACCGAGCGAGAGCCGTCTCCGTCGCCCCGAAAGGGAAAGCCCGTTCCTCCCGGCGAGGAAGGTTCGCCGGTAATAGCGATCGGAATAACCGATGACCGACATCTAACGGAAGGTGCGTACGCGTTACGGAAAGGACGCTGCGTCCATCCGTTTCCGTGCGCGTGACTCTCTGCATCTGTGAAGCGTCGTGCTTTAAGAGCTCCAAGACGGCCAATTCCCGTCTTCGGGGAACGGCGGTCAGGTGGCCAGAGAGAGAGGGAGAGGCAAGCGTGCGAATTGTAAAACGAAGAGGTGGCTTTCAGGAAGGCTCATTTAGCGCGACCCCAGGTTAATTGCCTGGCAATGGTCTTTGGGGCAGCAGGAAGACGGCAGCTCGAAGAGAAGGTAAAGCCTTGCGGAATTAGGACTCCTTCCTTCTCGTGTAGTAGATCCGCTTTAGTGCTTAGAAACAGCTTTGGATTGGTAACTTCTGCAGAGCTTTGAAGCAATTCCGGTTACGTTACGTGTTACACGTTACGTGTTACACGTTACGTGTTACACGTTACGTGTTACACGTTACGTGTTACACGTTACGTGTTACACGTTACGTTACGTGTTACACGTTACGTTACGTGTTACACGTTACGTTACGTGTTACACGTTACGTTACGTGTTACACGTTACGTTACGTGTTACACGTTACGTTACGTTACGTTACGTTACGTTACGTGTTACACGTTACGTTACGTGTTACACGTTACGTTACGTGTTACACGTTACGTTACGTGTTACACGTTACGTTACGTGTTACACGTTACGTTACGTGTTACACGTTACGTTACGTTACGTTACGTTACGTTACGTTACGTTACGTTACGTTACGTTACGTTACGTTACGTTACGTTACGTTACGTTACGTTACGTTACGTTACGTTACGTTACGTTACGTTACGTTACGTTACGTTACGTTACGTTACGTTACGTTACGTTACGTTACGTTACGTTACGTTACGTTACGTTACGTTACGTTACGTTACGTTACGTTACGTTACGTTACGTTACGTTACGTTACGTTACGTTACGTTACGTTACGTTACGTTACGTTACGTTACGTTACGTTACGTTACGTTACGTTACGTTACGTTACGTTACGTTACGTTACGTTACGTTACGTTACGTTACGTTACGTTACGTTACGTTACGTTACGTTACGTTACGTTACGTTACGTTACGTTACGTTACGTTACGTTACGTTACGTTACGTTACGTTACGTTACGTTACGTTACGTTACGTTACGTTACGTTACGTTACGTTACGTTACGTTACGTTACGTTACGTTACGTTACGTTACGTTACGTTACGTTACGTTACGTTACGTTACGTTACGTTACGTTACGTTACGTTACGTTACGTTACGTTACGTTACGTTACGTTACGTTACGTGCCAGCGTTGACTCTTAGGCGCCACAGGGGGGAGGAACGTCGCCCACGAGGCCTCGCAAGCCTTGAGGAGCTGTAGGCGCCGACGCCCGTGGCTCGTTCTGTCGGGCGCGCAGAGGTTTGCTTTGGCTGCCGAAATTTCAGCTTGGCTTTGCGCCCTGTAGCGGTGGTAGTTTTGAATTTCTACCTTGTGTTAATGCTAGGCGTTCGGCACATCGGGGAACGACTGTGTGCTGCCGTGAAGAACTGCAGGCTCCCGCCCTCCGCCCTTTCTCGGCAAGTTATCGGGTGTCGAGAGCGGCCGGGAGACTCCGAATGCCGGCGGAAAGGTTCTCTGCCCGCTCCTGACGAGGAGCCTTCGGCCGCGGCAAGGTCGGCGGCGTCCTTCCCGGACTCGTGAGTAATAAGCCGCGGTTCACGGGAAGGGAGGGGAGGGGAGGGGAGGGGAGGGGGGGGGGAATAGCGCCTGGTAGCCCGGCGGCTCCGGCGTCGCCGTTGCTAGCGGGGCCCCGAGGTCCATGTGAAGCCTCAGCTGCCTGTCGGGAGCTTTGTTTTGGTGTGTTTACCTGGCAAAAGCAGCGAGGGAGGCCTCAAAGAAGAATTTTCGTGCCTAGGTGGGTAAGCTGCGACCCCAGCTGTCTTTGCCTTGCTTTGCCGCTTAGTGTCGTAACGGCGACTTGGGAGCCCGCGATAAAAACCGTTCCGGGGCCGAAGGGAGGCCCTGCGTTTGCCCCGCTTGGGAAACCGTCGTTAAAGCTTGGGGGGGGGGCCGAGCTCTGAAAGGAGACTCTGCCGGTGACCTCGGTGGTCCGATTCGTTTGCAGGCTGACGTTCCGAGGGCCGGCGAGCGGAAGAGGAGCGGCTCAGCCCGTTCGGTTGATTTCGGCGATCCTGTTTTAAGGGAGCGCGTAAGTACAGACGGGGTCTGGGAGGCTTTTCGCCCGAGACGGGAAAGAGCGAGGAAGAGTGGAGAGCGTGGAAAAACTAGGTGCCGCGGGTACTGAAGCTGCTAAGGGCTGAGAGAATTTGGGCTTAAGCATCTGAAAGGGGCTGCTAACGCGCAAGGAGCGGTAAAATACCGTCGCTGGACAGCAGGCTCCTTTCCGGCCCTCCGGCCCCCTCTGCAGCCTTCTCGTTCTGTTTGTTTCTGTTCCTCTTTTCTGGCTGTGCAGCGATCCCGGAAGGACGTGTCTTTTGAGGTGTGCCTTTGCGAGGGTGGTTCGGCTGCCTGGGGGGATGGATCGAAGCCTTTGAGGCTCCCTCCGATCTGTTTCATTTCCTTCTGAATTTCTTCCGTTCTTTGCTTTCTCCTAGGGCGTCTGTCAGCTAACGAGTAAAGAAGGTGGAACGGCCTGTCCGCAGAGGAGAACTGACGCACGGTAAACGTGAATACGCTAGACCTCCGCTACGTCACGGGCGTTTGTTTACGTCCGTGCGTTCAAATCTCTAGTTGCGCATTCGGGACGCGGCATCTGCCCGCTATCCGACTCCTCCGTGTAGCGTAGAAGGCGCTGTACAGCCGCCGGTCTCTACGGGACGTTGTTAGTGAGAAGGAGAACGGTGTATTCCAGCTCGCGACCGCCAAACGGGCTCCTTTAGGTCCGCTTTCAGACTTGGGGCCTACTTCATCGGTCCGCTTGGACGTGGTTTCTCGGGGGGAACGCTAGTGCTTTCCCTGTGCTTTCCCTGTGTCGAAACCGGTAGTTAATAGGCCAGAGCGGTTATGCCGTACCTTCCTTTGAGAGGCGTTTCGTCCGCGTCTCGGGCTTCGGGGAAAATCAATCGGACGGAATTGCCGAAGGCGCGCCTTGAAATAGGCGGTAAATCTAGAAGCGTGTCTGAATCGCGAGGGGCTCGTAACTTGGTCTTTGTCCTCAACGTCTGCTTTTCTTTCGCTCTTATTGCAGGCTTCCCTCCAACGATCGGCGTCGCTGCGGCGTCTCGTGTTTCACGGGCAGCGGTCTCTGCTCAGTAAGGGCGTGAGAACTCCTGCGCTCCCGGAGAGCCCGGGATCCCTGCTCCGGGCTGGTCATTTTAGGCCTTTGTGCGGAGCGTTCTTTCTAGCTACGCGCCCCGCGTGAGCCTCTCCTTCGGCCGTTTTCCCGAGGCGGCGGAAACGCTTCTGGGAAACGCCGTCGTTTCCGAAACGTTTCGCCGTGTCCTTGCCGGTAGGGGATACCGTGAGAGCGGGCAGAGGCGGCCGACGACTGTGCGAGGAAAGAAGCGTGGCGCAAAGAAGGGACCTCTTTGGCCCGCCTGGTCCGCTTTAGAGAGTTTTCTTTTGGACCCGAAGATCGGGTCTGCGAGTGCCGCGCTCAGCGCACGCGTTTGTTTCCCCCCCCCCCCGCCCCCGTTCTTTTAGCGAGACCGTGCGTGTCCTCGAGCTGTTTGTCCCGAGGGGGGAGTCGCTGCGGGAATTGCTGGGGAGGCCCTGACGGCGGGACGTGAAAAAGACGCCTTTGACCGCGTGCGTGCGGCCGAAGGAACGTCAGCCCAAGAATCCGAAGAAGAGATACCGCGTGCCAGCATCTCGTACCGTTTAATAATAAAAACCGAGCAGTCTGTCAAGCAAATAGCGCGGCTTGCTTTGGGCTGTTTATTTTGTTTAACGATCAGTAAAGGCGAGAGGTCGAAAGTTCTAAAGAAGAACGGCTGCTTCTTGGAACGCTTGCAAATTGTCCCGTTAAGTAGGTGGGTGGTTTTTTTTGTTTTCGTTTTGTTTTTTTAAGTGCAGCCTCTGACTCTTTTTTGTCTGTGGAGTATTTTGCAACGATGTTCAAAGGAAAGCGCTGTTACGGAAGCCTCTAGGAGCAGCGGCTCGAGCAGGACACGCGGCGACGCTGCGCCTCGCAGCAGGCGCTGTAAATAAGGGCAGATGAGCCGAGGCGAGGGTGGTGAAATCTCTGCAAAGGGCAGGCGGGGGGGCTCTGCAGGGCTCTGCAGCGGTGTGCGCGTGCCGGGGGCGGCCGCGCGCCCTGCTGCCCTCGGGGCGTCAAAAAAGCGGTACGGCACGGAAAGGGGGGCGCGCGGGCGCGCGGGCGCACGGCGGCCGGCCGCGCGCCCTGCTGCCCTCGGGGCGTCAAAAAAGCGGTACGGCACGGAAAGGGGGGCGCGCGGGCGCACGGCGGCCGGCCGCGCGCCCTGCTGCCCTGGGGGCGTCAAAAAAGCGGTATGGCACGGAAAGGGGGGCGTGCACGCGCACGGTGGCCGGCCGCGCTCACTGCTCCCCTCGGGGCGTCAAAAAAGCGGTATGGCACGGAAAGGGGGGCACGCACGCGCACGGTGGCCGGCCGCGCGCCCTGCTGCACTGGGGGCGTCAAAAAAGCGGTATGGCACGGAAAGGGGGGACGCGCACCCTGCTGCCTTCGGGGCGTCAAAGAAGCGGTATGGCACGGAAAGGGGGGCGCGCGGGCGCACGGTGGCCGGCTGCGCTCACTGCTCCCCTCGGGGCGTCAAAAAAGCGGTACGGCACGGAAAGGGGGGGCGCGCACGCGCACTGGGTTCCGCCGCGCTCACTGCTGCCACCCTGTGTCCGAAAAGCGGTACTGCACCCTGTGGGGGGGGGCGCGCATGCGCACTGGGTTCCGCTGCGCTCACTGCTGCCACCCTGTGTCCGAAAAGCGGTACTGCACCCTGTGGGGGGGGCGCGCATGCGCACTGGGTTCCGACGTGCTCACTGCTGCCACCCTGTGTCCGAAAAGCGGTACTGCACCCTGTGGGGGGCGCGCGCATGCGCACTGGGTTCCGACGTGCTCACTGCTGCCACCCTGTGTCCGAAAAGCGGTACTGCACCCCGTGGGGGGGGGGGGCGCGCGCATGCGCAGACAGCCGGCGCGCACATGCTCAGTGCCGGTCGCCATGTTTGCTGCTGCTCTCCGCCGTTTCGGTAACGGGTAAGCGAATGGAGCGTGCTCGTCGCCCCTTCCCGGTGCTCTTGGAGCGGCCACGGGCACGGGCAGCCCCGGGGCGCTCGCTGGGAGCCCCGGGCTGCCGCGGCGAGCTGCGGTTCGCACGCGTGAGCCGCCCGGCTGCAGCGCCGCGCCATGAGCACGCGAGTGCGCCATTGCGGGTCTCGCCTCCCTTCGTGCTCCCGCCCGCCCCTCGGGCTCCCCCGGCTCCCCCCCCCCCGCCCTTCCCGCTCCCCTCGCTCCGCCCCCCGCCCCTCGGGATTCCCCGGCTCCCCCCCGCCCCTCGGGCTCCCCCGGCTCCCCCCCCCGCCCTTCTCGCTCCCCCGCTCCCCTCCCGCTACCCCCCGCCCCTCCCGCTCCCCTAGCTCCCCCCCCCCGCCCCTCGGGATTCCCCGGCTCCCCCCCGCCCCTCGGGCTCCCCCGGCTCCCCCCCCCCGCCCTTCTCGCTCCCCCGCTCCCCTCCCGCTCCCCCCCCGCCCCTCGCGTTCCCCTCGCTCCCCCCCCCGCCCCTCGGGATTCCCCGGCTCCCCCCCGCCCCTCGGGCTCCCCCGGCTCCCCCCCCCCCGCCCTTCTCGCTCCCCCGCTCCCCTCCCGCTCCCCCCCCCCGCCCCTCGCGTTCCCCTCGCTCCCCCCCCCGCCCCTCGGGCTCCCCTCGCGCTCCCCCCCCGCCCTTCCCGCTCCCCCCCCGCCCCTCCCGCCCCCCTCGCTCCCCCCCGCCCCTCCCGCTCCCCCCCCGCCCCTCGCGTTCCCCTCGCTCCCCACCCCCCCGCGCCGTCCGAGCCGGCGCATGCGCGGTGCTCAAGCGCCACTGCCGCCGCGGTCCGTTGGCGAGCGTCGCGTGCGCGGCGGCGGGGAAGCAAGATGGCGGCGAGCAGGGAGGGCGTTTTTGCTGGGCGGCGGCGGGTGAGGGCGGAGGTGGCGTGAAGGATGTGGGGCCCCCGGGTGAGGCGAACGCGTAGGTTCGGGGGGCGTCGGGCTGCGTCCTGCCCGCTGCGGCCGTCGCTGCGTGGAGGCGGCGGTGCGGGGCGAGTTGGGGGGGGGCGCGGGCTGGGACCCGGCGCCGCGCCGGGAGCGCGGGTGTGACTTTGCGTTTTGCGTGCGCGGCGTTTAGGGCGCCGGTTCGTTGGCAGCGCGGGCCGGGGCGCGCGCTCGCCCCTGCGGAGGCGGCGCGGCGGGGCGCGGCGGAGCGGGGGGGCAGGCGGGCCCCGGAGCAGGGTTGCGGCGCGGCGTCGGCCCCGTAGTGTTTCCAAACGGCTTACCCCGTAACGTACGATGCAAAGCGGCGTATTAAGACCTTTCCTTTGAGGGAAAGAAGGAAAAAGAAAGAAAGGGGGGAAAGAAAAAAAAAAAAAAAAAACACGGGAAAGAGAAAAAGAACGCGTGTAAATCGAAGTGTTTTGTTGGAAGCGAAATGCAATTTTCTGTCTTTGTTACAGAGGCGGAACCGACAATAGCAAATGCTGACAAAGAGCAAAGCCGGACGAGCGAGCGGTTTTTTGCGCTTACTCCCGAAGGGGCGGGCTGAAAGGAGGAAGCAAAAATGCAGCAGCGGACCCTCGATCTCCCCAGAAGCTGCGACAGTAGGAGGCGTTCTGGCCCGGGTAACCAAGGTAACTCTTGATGCGGAACGTTCGTTCTTTCGGCCTCCCTCCCGGAGGCAGCGCTGAGGACTAAGCGACCCGTTGCCGCCCTGCGCCTCTTGTTAACCGTAGCTGCCTTAGTTTTGCTTCGGTCGTTTGTATTTTGTTTTGTTATCGTACACGCGTACGTAGAAAAGGAAAGATAGGATATTTAATTTTTAGGTTCGTTGCCACGGCTGAAGCTGAAGAGACAGAAAAACGTAAGCGAGCCGAAGTAATAAAATTAAAGGGAACCGAGCGAGAGCCGTCTCCGTCGCCCCGAAAGGGAAAGCCCGTTCCTCCCGGCGAGGAAGGTTCGCCGGTAATAGCGATCGGAATAACCGATGACCGACATCTAACGGAAGGTGCGTACGCGTTACGGAAAGGACGCTGCGTCCATCCGTTTCCGTGCGCGTGACTCTCTGCATCTGTGAAGCGTCGTGCTTTAAGAGCTCCAAGACGGCCAATTCCCGTCTTCGGGGAACGGCGGTCAGGTGGCCAGAGAGAGAGGGAGAGGCAAGCGTGCGAATTGTAAAACGAAGAGGTGGCTTTCAGGAAGGCTCATTTAGCGCGACCCCAGGTTAATTGCCTGGCAATGGTCTTTGGGGCAGCAGGAAGACGGCAGCTCGAAGAGAAGGTAAAGCCTTGCGGAATTAGGACTCCTTCCTTCTCGTGTAGTAGATCCGCTTTAGTGCTTAGAAACAGCTTTGGATTGGTAACTTCTGCAGAGCTTTGAAGCAATTCCGGTTACGTTACGTGTTACACGTTACGTGTTACACGTTACGTGTTACACGTTACGTGTTACACGTTACGTGTTACACGTTACGTGTTACACGTTACGTTACGTTACGTGTTACACGTTACGTTACGTTACGTGTTACACGTTACGTTACGTGTTACACGTTACGTTACGTGTTACACGTTACGTTACGTGTTACACGTTACGTTACGTGTTACACGTTACGTTACGTGTTACACGTTACGTTACGTGTTACACGTTACGTTACGTGTTACACGTTACGTTACGTGTTACACGTTACGTTACGTGTTACACGTTACGTTACGTGTTACACGTGACGTGACGTGACGTGACGTGACGTGACGTGACGTGACGTGACGTGACGTGACGTGACGTGACGTGACGTGACGTGACGTGACGTGACGTTACGTTACGTTACGTGCCAGCGTTGACTCTTAGGCGCCACAGGGGGGAGGAACGTCGCCCACGAGGCCTCGCAAGCCTTGAGGAGCTGTAGGCGCCGACGCCCGTGGCTCGTTCTGTCGGGCGCGCAGAGGTTTGCTTTGGCTGCCGAAATTTCAGCTTGGCTTTGCGCCCTGTAGCGGTGGTAGTTTTGAATTTCTACCTTGTGTTAATGCTAGGCGTTCGGCACATCGGGGAACGACTGTGTGCTGCCGTGAAGAACTGCAGGCTCCCGCCCTCCGCCCTTTCTCGGCAAGTTATCGGGTGTCGAGAGCGGCCGGGAGACTCCGAATGCCGGCGGAAAGGTTCTCTGCCCGCTCCTGACGAGGAGCCTTCGGCCGCGGCAAGGTCGGCGGCGTCCTTCCCGGACTCGTGAGTAATAAGCCGCGGTTCACGGGAAGGGAGGGGAGGGGAGGGGAGGGGAGGGGGGGGGGAATAGCGCCTGGTAGCCCGGCGGCTCCGGCGTCGCCGTTGCTAGCGGGGCCCCGAGGTCCATGTGAAGCCTCAGCTGCCTGTCGGGAGCTTTGTTTTGGTGTGTTTACCTGGCAAAAGCAGCGAGGGAGGCCTCAAAGAAGAATTTTCGTGCCTAGGTGGGTAAGCTGCGACCCCAGCTGTCTTTGCCTTGCTTTGCCGCTTAGTGTCGTAACGGCGACTTGGGAGCCCGCGATAAAAACCGTTCCGGGGCCGAAGGGAGGCCCTGCGTTTGCCCCGCTTGGGAAACCGTCGTTAAAGCTTGGGGGGGGGGCCGAGCTCTGAAAGGAGACTCTGCCGGTGACCTCGGTGGTCCGATTCGTTTGCAGGCTGACGTTCCGAGGGCCGGCGAGCGGAAGAGGAGCGGCTCAGCCCGTTCGGTTGATTTCGGCGATCCTGTTTTAAGGGAGCGCGTAAGTACAGACGGGGTCTGGGAGGCTTTTCGCCCGAGACGGGAAAGAGCGAGGAAGAGTGGAGAGCGTGGAAAAACTAGGTGCCGCGGGTACTGAAGCTGCTAAGGGCTGAGAGAATTTGGGCTTAAGCATCTGAAAGGGGCTGCTAACGCGCAAGGAGCGGTAAAATACCGTCGCTGGACAGCAGGCTCCTTTCCGGCCCTCCGGCCCCCTCTGCAGCCTTCTCGTTCTGTTTGTTTCTGTTCCTCTTTTCTGGCTGTGCAGCGATCCCGGAAGGACGTGTCTTTTGAGGTGTGCCTTTGCGAGGGTGGTTCGGCTGCCTGGGGGGATGGATCGAAGCCTTTGAGGCTCCCTCCGATCTGTTTCATTTCCTTCTGAATTTCTTCCGTTCTTTGCTTTCTCCTAGGGCGTCTGTCAGCTAACGAGTAAAGAAGGTGGAACGGCCTGTCCGCAGAGGAGAACTGACGCACGGTAAACGTGAATACGCTAGACCTCCGCTACGTCACGGGCGTTTGTTTACGTCCGTGCGTTCAAATCTCTAGTTGCGCATTCGGGACGCGGCATCTGCCCGCTATCCGACTCCTCCGTGTAGCGTAGAAGGCGCTGTACAGCCGCCGGTCTCTACGGGACGTTGTTAGTGAGAAGGAGAACGGTGTATTCCAGCTCGCGACCGCCAAACGGGCTCCTTTAGGTCCGCTTTCAGACTTGGGGCCTACTTCATCGGTCCGCTTGGACGTGGTTTCTCGGGGGGAACGCTAGTGCTTTCCCTGTGCTTTCCCTGTGTCGAAACCGGTAGTTAATAGGCCAGAGCGGTTATGCCGTACCTTCCTTTGAGAGGCGTTTCGTCCGCGTCTCGGGCTTCGGGGAAAATCAATCGGACGGAATTGCCGAAGGCGCGCCTTGAAATAGGCGGTAAATCTAGAAGCGTGTCTGAATCGCGAGGGGCTCGTAACTTGGTCTTTGTCCTCAACGTCTGCTTTTCTTTCGCTCTTATTGCAGGCTTCCCTCCAACGATCGGCGTCGCTGCGGCGTCTCGTGTTTCACGGGCAGCGGTCTCTGCTCAGTAAGGGCGTGAGAACTCCTGCGCTCCCGGAGAGCCCGGGATCCCTGCTCCGGGCTGGTCATTTTAGGCCTTTGTGCGGAGCGTTCTTTCTAGCTACGCGCCCCGCGTGAGCCTCTCCTTCGGCCGTTTTCCCGAGGCGGCGGAAACGCTTCTGGGAAACGCCGTCGTTTCCGAAACGTTTCGCCGTGTCCTTGCCGGTAGGGGATACCGTGAGAGCGGGCAGAGGCGGCCGACGACTGTGCGAGGAAAGAAGCGTGGCGCAAAGAAGGGACCTCTTTGGCCCGCCTGGTCCGCTTTAGAGAGTTTTCTTTTGGACCCGAAGATCGGGTCTGCGAGTGCCGCGCTCAGCGCACGCGTTTGTTTCCCCCCCCCCCCGCCCCCGTTCTTTTAGCGAGACCGTGCGTGTCCTCGAGCTGTTTGTCCCGAGGGGGGAGTCGCTGCGGGAATTGCTGGGGAGGCCCTGACGGCGGGACGTGAAAAAGACGCCTTTGACCGCGTGCGTGCGGCCGAAGGAACGTCAGCCCAAGAATCCGAAGAAGAGATACCGCGTGCCAGCATCTCGTACCGTTTAATAATAAAAACCGAGCAGTCTGTCAAGCAAATAGCGCGGCTTGCTTTGGGCTGTTTATTTTGTTTAACGATCAGTAAAGGCGAGAGGTCGAAAGTTCTAAAGAAGAACGGCTGCTTCTTGGAACGCTTGCAAATTGTCCCGTTAAGTAGGTGGGTGGTTTTTTTTGTTTTCGTTTTGTTTTTTTAAGTGCAGCCTCTGACTCTTTTTTGTCTGTGGAGTATTTTGCAACGATGTTCAAAGGAAAGCGCTGTTACGGAAGCCTCTAGGAGCAGCGGCTCGAGCAGGACACGCGGCGACGCTGCGCCTCGCAGCAGGCGCTGTAAATAAGGGCAGATGAGCCGAGGCGAGGGTGGTGAAATCTCTGCAAAGGGCAGGCGGGGGGGCTCTGCAGGGCTCTGCAGCGGTGTGCGCGTGCCGGGGGCGGCCGCGCGCCCTGCTGCCCTCGGGGCGTCAAAAAAGCGGTACGGCACGGAAAGGGGGGCGCGCGGGCGCGCGGGCGCACGGCGGCCGGCCGCGCGCCCTGCTGCCCTCGGGGCGTCAAAAAAGCGGTACGGCACGGAAAGGGGGGCGCGCGGGCGCACGGCGGCCGGCCGCGCGCCCTGCTGCCCTGGGGGCGTCAAAAAAGCGGTATGGCACGGAAAGGGGGGCGTGCACGCGCACGGTGGCCGGCCGCGCTCACTGCTCCCCTCGGGGCGTCAAAAAAGCGGTATGGCACGGAAAGGGGGGCACGCACGCGCACGGTGGCCGGCCGCGCGCCCTGCTGCACTGGGGGCGTCAAAAAAGCGGTATGGCACGGAAAGGGGGGACGCGCACCCTGCTGCCTTCGGGGCGTCAAAGAAGCGGTATGGCACGGAAAGGGGGGCGCGCGGGCGCACGGTGGCCGGCTGCGCTCACTGCTCCCCTCGGGGCGTCAAAAAAGCGGTACGGCACGGAAAGGGGGGGCGCGCACGCGCACTGGGTTCCGCCGCGCTCACTGCTGCCACCCTGTGTCCGAAAAGCGGTACTGCACCCTGTGGGGGGGGGCGCGCATGCGCACTGGGTTCCGCTGCGCTCACTGCTGCCACCCTGTGTCCGAAAAGCGGTACTGCACCCTGTGGGGGGGGCGCGCATGCGCACTGGGTTCCGACGTGCTCACTGCTGCCACCCTGTGTCCGAAAAGCGGTACTGCACCCTGTGGGGGGCGCGCGCATGCGCACTGGGTTCCGACGTGCTCACTGCTGCCACCCTGTGTCCGAAAAGCGGTACTGCACCCCGTGGGGGGGGGGGGCGCGCGCATGCGCAGACAGCCGGCGCGCACATGCTCAGTGCCGGTCGCCATGTTTGCTGCTGCTCTCCGCCGTTTCGGTAACGGGTAAGCGAATGGAGCGTGCTCGTCGCCCCTTCCCGGTGCTCTTGGAGCGGCCACGGGCACGGGCAGCCCCGGGGCGCTCGCTGGGAGCCCCGGGCTGCCGCGGCGAGCTGCGGTTCGCACGCGTGAGCCGCCCGGCTGCAGCGCCGCGCCATGAGCACGCGAGTGCGCCATTGCGGGTCTCGCCTCCCTTCGTGCTCCCGCCCGCCCCTCGGGCTCCCCCGGCTCCCCCCCCCCCGCCCTTCCCGCTCCCCTCGCTCCGCCCCCCGCCCCTCGGGATTCCCCGGCTCCCCCCCGCCCCTCGGGCTCCCCCGGCTCCCCCCCCCGCCCTTCTCGCTCCCCCGCTCCCCTCCCGCTACCCCCCGCCCCTCCCGCTCCCCTAGCTCCCCCCCCCCGCCCCTCGGGATTCCCCGGCTCCCCCCCGCCCCTCGGGCTCCCCCGGCTCCCCCCCCCCCGCCCTTCTCGCTCCCCCGCTCCCCTCCCGCTCCCCCCCCCGCCCCTCGCGTTCCCCTCGCTCCCCCCCCCCGCCCCTCGGGATTCCCCGGCTCCCCCCCGCCCCTCGGGCTCCCCCGGCTCCCCCCCCCCCGCCCTTCTCGCTCCCCCGCTCCCCTCCCGCTCCCCCCCCCCGCCCCTCGCGTTCCCCTCGCTCCCCCCCCCGCCCCTCGGGCTCCCCTCGCGCTCCCCCCCCGCCCTTCCCGCTCCCCCCCCGCCCCTCCCGCCCCCCTCGCTCCCCCCCGCCCCTCCCGCTCCCCCCCCGCCCCTCGCGTTCCCCTCGCTCCCCACCCCCCCGCGCCGTCCGAGCCGGCGCATGCGCGGTGCTCAAGCGCCACTGCCGCCGCGGTCCGTTGGCGAGCGTCGCGTGCGCGGCGGCGGGGAAGCAAGATGGCGGCGAGCAGGGAGGACGTTTTTGCTGGGCGGCGGCGGGTGAGGGCGGAGGTGGCGTGAAGGATGTGGGGCCCCCGGGTGAGGCGAACGCGTAGGTTCGGGGGGCGTCGGGCTGCGTCCTGCCCGCTGCGGCCGTCGCTGCGTGGAGGCGGCGGTGCGGGGCGAGTTGGGGGGGGGCGCGGGCTGGGACCCGGCGCCGCGCCGGGAGCGCGGGTGTGACTTTGCGTTTTGCGTGCGCGGCGTTTAGGGCGCCGGTTCGTTGGCAGCGCGGGCCGGGGCGCGCGCTCGCCCCTGCGGAGGCGGCGCGGCGGGGCGCGGCGGAGCGGGGGGGCAGGCGGGCCCCGGAGCAGGGTTGCGGCGCGGCGTCGGCCCCGTAGTGTTTCCAAACGGCTTACCCCGTAACGTACGATGCAAAGCGGCGTATTAAGACCTTTCCTTTGAGGGAAAGAAGGAAAAAGAAAGAAAGGGGGGAAAGAAAAAAAAAAAAAAAAAACACGGGAAAGAGAAAAAGAACGCGTGTAAATCGAAGTGTTTTGTTGGAAGCGAAATGCAATTTTCTGTCTTTGTTACAGAGGCGGAACCGACAATAGCAAATGCTGACAAAGAGCAAAGCCGGACGAGCGAGCGGTTTTTTGCGCTTACTCCCGAAGGGGCGGGCTGAAAGGAGGAAGCAAAAATGCAGCAGCGGACCCTCGATCTCCCCAGAAGCTGCGACAGTAGGAGGCGTTCTGGCCCGGGTAACCAAGGTAACTCTTGATGCGGAACGTTCGTTCTTTCGGCCTCCCTCCCGGAGGCAGCGCTGAGGACTAAGCGACCCGTTGCCGCCCTGCGCCTCTTGTTAACCGTAGCTGCCTTAGTTTTGCTTCGGTCGTTTGTATTTTGTTTTGTTATCGTACACGCGTACGTAGAAAAGGAAAGATAGGATATTTAATTTTTAGGTTCGTTGCCACGGCTGAAGCTGAAGAGACAGAAAAACGTAAGCGAGCCGAAGTAATAAAATTAAAGGGAACCGAGCGAGAGCCGTCTCCGTCGCCCCGAAAGGGAAAGCCCGTTCCTCCCGGCGAGGAAGGTTCGCCGGTAATAGCGATCGGAATAACCGATGACCGACATCTAACGGAAGGTGCGTACGCGTTACGGAAAGGACGCTGCGTCCATCCGTTTCCGTGCGCGTGACTCTCTGCATCTGTGAAGCGTCGTGCTTTAAGAGCTCCAAGACGGCCAATTCCCGTCTTCGGGGAACGGCGGTCAGGTGGCCAGAGAGAGAGGGAGAGGCAAGCGTGCGAATTGTAAAACGAAGAGGTGGCTTTCAGGAAGGCTCATTTAGCGCGACCCCAGGTTAATTGCCTGGCAATGGTCTTTGGGGCAGCAGGAAGACGGCAGCTCGAAGAGAAGGTAAAGCCTTGCGGAATTAGGACTCCTTCCTTCTCGTGTAGTAGATCCGCTTTAGTGCTTAGAAACAGCTTTGGATTGGTAACTTCTGCAGAGCTTTGAAGCAATTCCGGTTACGTTACGTGTTACACGTTACGTGTTACACGTTACGTGTTACACGTTACGTGTTACACGTTACGTGTTACACGTTACGTGTTACACGTTACGTTACGTTACGTGTTACACGTTACGTTACGTGTTACACGTTACGTTACGTGTTACACGTTACGTTACGTGTTACACGTTACGTTACGTGTTACACGTTACGTTACGTGTTACACGTTACGTTACGTGTTACACGTTACGTTACGTGTTACACGTTACGTTACGTGTTACACGTTACGTTACGTGTTACACGTTACGTTACGTGTTACACGTTACGTTACGTGTTACACGTTACGTTACGTGTTACACGTTACGTTACGTGTTACACGTTACGTTACGTGTTACACGTTACGTTACGTGTTACACGTTACGTTACGTTACGTTACGTTACGTTACGTTACGTTACGTTACGTTACGTTACGTTACGTTACGTTACGTTACGTTACGTTACGTTACGTTACGTTACGTTACGTTACGTTACGTTACGTTACGTTACGTTACGTTACGTTACGTTACGTTACGTTACGTTACGTTACGTTACGTTACGTTACGTTACGTTACGTTACGTTACGTTACGTTACGTTACGTTACGTTACGTTACGTTACGTTACGTTACGTTACGTTACGTTACGTTACGTTACGTTACGTTACGTTACGTTACGTTACGTTACGTTACGTTACGTTACGTTACGTTACGTTACGTTACGTTACGTTACGTTACGTTACGTTACGTTACGTTACGTTACGTTACGTTACGTTACGTTACGTTACGTTACGTTACGTTACGTTACGTTACGTTACGTTACGTTACGTTACGTTACGTTACGTTACGTTACGTTACGTTACGTTACGTTACGTTACGTTACGTTACGTTACGTTACGTTACGTTACGTTACGTTACGTTACGTTACGTTACGTTACGTTACGTTACGTTACGTTACGTTACGTTACGTTACGTTACGTTACGTTACGTTACGTTACGTTACGTTACGTTACGTTACGTTACGTTACGTTACGTTACGTTACGTTACGTTACGTTACGTTACGTTACGTTACGTTACGTTACGTTACGTTACGTTACGTTACGTTACGTTACGTTACGTTACGTGCCAGCGTTGACTCTTAGGCGCCACAGGGGGGAGGAACGTCGCCCACGAGGCCTCGCAAGCCTTGAGGAGCTGTAGGCGCCGACGCCCGTGGCTCGTTCTGTCGGGCGCGCAGAGGTTTGCTTTGGCTGCCGAAATTTCAGCTTGGCTTTGCGCCCTGTAGCGGTGGTAGTTTTGAATTTCTACCTTGTGTTAATGCTAGGCGTTCGGCACATCGGGGAACGACTGTGTGCTGCCGTGAAGAACTGCAGGCTCCCGCCCTCCGCCCTTTCTCGGCAAGTTATCGGGTGTCGAGAGCGGCCGGGAGACTCCGAATGCCGGCGGAAAGGTTCTCTGCCCGCTCCTGACGAGGAGCCTTCGGCCGCGGCAAGGTCGGCGGCGTCCTTCCCGGACTCGTGAGTAATAAGCCGCGGTTCACGGGAAGGGAGGGGAGGGGAGGGGAGGGGAGGGGGGGGGGAATAGCGCCTGGTAGCCCGGCGGCTCCGGCGTCGCCGTTGCTAGCGGGGCCCCGAGGTCCATGTGAAGCCTCAGCTGCCTGTCGGGAGCTTTGTTTTGGTGTGTTTACCTGGCAAAAGCAGCGAGGGAGGCCTCAAAGAAGAATTTTCGTGCCTAGGTGGGTAAGCTGCGACCCCAGCTGTCTTTGCCTTGCTTTGCCGCTTAGTGTCGTAACGGCGACTTGGGAGCCCGCGATAAAAACCGTTCCGGGGCCGAAGGGAGGCCCTGCGTTTGCCCCGCTTGGGAAACCGTCGTTAAAGCTTGGGGGGGGGGGCCGAGCTCTGAAAGGAGACTCTGCCGGTGACCTCGGTGGTCCGATTCGTTTGCAGGCTGACGTTCCGAGGGCCGGCGAGCGGAAGAGGAGCGGCTCAGCCCGTTCGGTTGATTTCGGCGATCCTGTTTTAAGGGAGCGCGTAAGTACAGACGGGGTCTGGGAGGCTTTTCGCCCGAGACGGGAAAGAGCGAGGAAGAGTGGAGAGCGTGGAAAAACTAGGTGCCGCGGGTACTGAAGCTGCTAAGGGCTGAGAGAATTTGGGCTTAAGCATCTGAAAGGGGCTGCTAACGCGCAAGGAGCGGTAAAATACCGTCGCTGGACAGCAGGCTCCTTTCCGGCCCTCCGGCCCCCTCTGCAGCCTTCTCGTTCTGTTTGTTTCTGTTCCTCTTTTCTGGCTGTGCAGCGATCCCGGAAGGACGTGTCTTTTGAGGTGTGCCTTTGCGAGGGTGGTTCGGCTGCCTGGGGGGATGGATCGAAGCCTTTGAGGCTCCCTCCGATCTGTTTCATTTCCTTCTGAATTTCTTCCGTTCTTTGCTTTCTCCTAGGGCGTCTGTCAGCTAACGAGTAAAGAAGGTGGAACGGCCTGTCCGCAGAGGAGAACTGACGCACGGTAAACGTGAATACGCTAGACCTCCGCTACGTCACGGGCGTTTGTTTACGTCCGTGCGTTCAAATCTCTAGTTGCGCATTCGGGACGCGGCATCTGCCCGCTATCCGACTCCTCCGTGTAGCGTAGAAGGCGCTGTACAGCCGCCGGTCTCTACGGGACGTTGTTAGTGAGAAGGAGAACGGTGTATTCCAGCTCGCGACCGCCAAACGGGCTCCTTTAGGTCCGCTTTCAGACTTGGGGCCTACTTCATCGGTCCGCTTGGACGTGGTTTCTCGGGGGGAACGCTAGTGCTTTCCCTGTGCTTTCCCTGTGTCGAAACCGGTAGTTAATAGGCCAGAGCGGTTATGCCGTACCTTCCTTTGAGAGGCGTTTCGTCCGCGTCTCGGGCTTCGGGGAAAATCAATCGGACGGAATTGCCGAAGGCGCGCCTTGAAATAGGCGGTAAATCTAGAAGCGTGTCTGAATCGCGAGGGGCTCGTAACTTGGTCTTTGTCCTCAACGTCTGCTTTTCTTTCGCTCTTATTGCAGGCTTCCCTCCAACGATCGGCGTCGCTGCGGCGTCTCGTGTTTCACGGGCAGCGGTCTCTGCTCAGTAAGGGCGTGAGAACTCCTGCGCTCCCGGAGAGCCCGGGATCCCTGCTCCGGGCTGGTCATTTTAGGCCTTTGTGCGGAGCGTTCTTTCTAGCTACGCGCCCCGCGTGAGCCTCTCCTTCGGCCGTTTTCCCGAGGCGGCGGAAACGCTTCTGGGAAACGCCGTCGTTTCCGAAACGTTTCGCCGTGTCCTTGCCGGTAGGGGATACCGTGAGAGCGGGCAGAGGCGGCCGACGACTGTGCGAGGAAAGAAGCGTGGCGCAAAGAAGGGACCTCTTTGGCCCGCCTGGTCCGCTTTAGAGAGTTTTCTTTTGGACCCGAAGATCGGGTCTGCGAGTGCCGCGCTCAGCGCACGCGTTTGTTTCCCCCCCCCCCCGCCCCCGTTCTTTTAGCGAGACCGTGCGTGTCCTCGAGCTGTTTGTCCCGAGGGGGGAGTCGCTGCGGGAATTGCTGGGGAGGCCCTGACGGCGGGACGTGAAAAAGACGCCTTTGACCGCGTGCGTGCGGCCGAAGGAACGTCAGCCCAAGAATCCGAAGAAGAGATACCGCGTGCCAGCATCTCGTACCGTTTAATAATAAAAACCGAGCAGTCTGTCAAGCAAATAGCGCGGCTTGCTTTGGGCTGTTTATTTTGTTTAACGATCAGTAAAGGCGAGAGGTCGAAAGTTCTAAAGAAGAACGGCTGCTTCTTGGAACGCTTGCAAATTGTCCCGTTAAGTAGGTGGGTGGTTTTTTTTGTTTTCGTTTTGTTTTTTTAAGTGCAGCCTCTGACTCTTTTTTGTCTGTGGAGTATTTTGCAACGATGTTCAAAGGAAAGCGCTGTTACGGAAGCCTCTAGGAGCAGCGGCTCGAGCAGGACACGCGGCGACGCTGCGCCTCGCAGCAGGCGCTGTAAATAAGGGCAGATGAGCCGAGGCGAGGGTGGTGAAATCTCTGCAAAGGGCAGGCGGGGGGGCTCTGCAGGGCTCTGCAGCGGTGTGCGCGTGCCGGGGGCGGCCGCGCGCCCTGCTGCCCTCGGGGCGTCAAAAAAGCGGTACGGCACGGAAAGGGGGGCGCGCGGGCGCGCGGGCGCACGGCGGCCGGCCGCGCGCCCTGCTGCCCTCGGGGCGTCAAAAAAGCGGTACGGCACGGAAAGGGGGGCGCGCGGGCGCACGGCGGCCGGCCGCGCGCCCTGCTGCCCTGGGGGCGTCAAAAAAGCGGTATGGCACGGAAAGGGGGGCGTGCACGCGCACGGTGGCCGGCCGCGCTCACTGCTCCCCTCGGGGCGTCAAAAAAGCGGTATGGCACGGAAAGGGGGGCACGCACGCGCACGGTGGCCGGCCGCGCGCCCTGCTGCACTGGGGGCGTCAAAAAAGCGGTATGGCACGGAAAGGGGGGACGCGCACCCTGCTGCCTTCGGGGCGTCAAAGAAGCGGTATGGCACGGAAAGGGGGGCGCGCGGGCGCACGGTGGCCGGCTGCGCTCACTGCTCCCCTCGGGGCGTCAAAAAAGCGGTACGGCACGGAAAGGGGGGGCGCGCACGCGCACTGGGTTCCGCCGCGCTCACTGCTGCCACCCTGTGTCCGAAAAGCGGTACTGCACCCTGTGGGGGGGGGCGCGCATGCGCACTGGGTTCCGCTGCGCTCACTGCTGCCACCCTGTGTCCGAAAAGCGGTACTGCACCCTGTGGGGGGGGCGCGCATGCGCACTGGGTTCCGACGTGCTCACTGCTGCCACCCTGTGTCCGAAAAGCGGTACTGCACCCTGTGGGGGGCGCGCGCATGCGCACTGGGTTCCGACGTGCTCACTGCTGCCACCCTGTGTCCGAAAAGCGGTACTGCACCCCGTGGGGGGGGGGGCGCGCGCATGCGCAGACAGCCGGCGCGCACATGCTCAGTGCCGGTCGCCATGTTTGCTGCTGCTCTCCGCCGTTTCGGTAACGGGTAAGCGAATGGAGCGTGCTCGTCGCCCCTTCCCGGTGCTCTTGGAGCGGCCACGGGCACGGGCAGCCCCGGGGCGCTCGCTGGGAGCCCCGGGCTGCCGCGGCGAGCTGCGGTTCGCACGCGTGAGCCGCCCGGCTGCAGCGCCGCGCCATGAGCACGCGAGTGCGCCATTGCGGGTCTCGCCTCCCTTCGTGCTCCCGCCCGCCCCTCGGGCTCCCCCGGCTCCCCCCCCCCGCCCTTCCCGCTCCCCTCGCTCCGCCCCCCGCCCCTCGGGATTCCCCGGCTCCCCCCCGCCCCTCGGGCTCCCCCGGCTCCCCCCCCCGCCCTTCTCGCTCCCCCGCTCCCCTCCCGCTACCCCCCGCCCCTCCCGCTCCCCTAGCTCCCCCCCCCCGCCCCTCGGGATTCCCCGGCTCCCCCCCGCCCCTCGGGCTCCCCCGGCTCCCCCCCCCCGCCCTTCTCGCTCCCCCGCTCCCCTCCCGCTCCCCCCCCGCCCCTCGCGTTCCCCTCGCTCCCCCCCCCGCCCCTCGGGATTCCCCGGCTCCCCCCCGCCCCTCGGGCTCCCCCGGCTCCCCCCCCCCCGCCCTTCTCGCTCCCCCGCTCCCCTCCCGCTCCCCCCCCCCGCCCCTCGCGTTCCCCTCGCTCCCCCCCCCGCCCCTCGGGCTCCCCTCGCGCTCCCCCCCCGCCCTTCCCGCTCCCCCCCCGCCCCTCCCGCCCCCCTCGCTCCCCCCCGCCCCTCCCGCTCCCCCCCCGCCCCTCGCGTTCCCCTCGCTCCCCACCCCCCCGCGCCGTCCGAGCCGGCGCATGCGCGGTGCTCAAGCGCCACTGCCGCCGCGGTCCGTTGGCGAGCGTCGCGTGCGCGGCGGCGGGGAAGCAAGATGGCGGCGAGCAGGGAGGGCGTTTTTGCTGGGCGGCGGCGGGTGAGGGCGGAGGTGGCGTGAAGGATGTGGGGCCCCCGGGTGAGGCGAACGCGTAGGTTCGGGGGGCGTCGGGCTGCGTCCTGCCCGCTGCGGCCGTCGCTGCGTGGAGGCGGCGGTGCGGGGCGAGTTGGGGGGGGGCGCGGGCTGGGACCCGGCGCCGCGCCGGGAGCGCGGGTGTGACTTTGCGTTTTGCGTGCGCGGCGTTTAGGGCGCCGGTTCGTTGGCAGCGCGGGCCGGGGCGCGCGCTCGCCCCTGCGGAGGCGGCGCGGCGGGGCGCGGCGGAGCGGGGGGGCAGGCGGGCCCCGGAGCAGGGTTGCGGCGCGGCGTCGGCCCCGTAGTGTTTCCAAACGGCTTACCCCGTAACGTACGATGCAAAGCGGCGTATTAAGACCTTTCCTTTGAGGGAAAGAAGGAAAAAGAAAGAAAGGGGGGAAAGAAAAAAAAAAAAAAAAAACACGGGAAAGAGAAAAAGAACGCGTGTAAATCGAAGTGTTTTGTTGGAAGCGAAATGCAATTTTCTGTCTTTGTTACAGAGGCGGAACCGACAATAGCAAATGCTGACAAAGAGCAAAGCCGGACGAGCGAGCGGTTTTTTGCGCTTACTCCCGAAGGGGCGGGCTGAAAGGAGGAAGCAAAAATGCAGCAGCGGACCCTCGATCTCCCCAGAAGCTGCGACAGTAGGAGGCGTTCTGGCCCGGGTAACCAAGGTAACTCTTGATGCGGAACGTTCGTTCTTTCGGCCTCCCTCCCGGAGGCAGCGCTGAGGACTAAGCGACCCGTTGCCGCCCTGCGCCTCTTGTTAACCGTAGCTGCCTTAGTTTTGCTTCGGTCGTTTGTATTTTGTTTTGTTATCGTACACGCGTACGTAGAAAAGGAAAGATAGGATATTTAATTTTTAGGTTCGTTGCCACGGCTGAAGCTGAAGAGACAGAAAAACGTAAGCGAGCCGAAGTAATAAAATTAAAGGGAACCGAGCGAGAGCCGTCTCCGTCGCCCCGAAAGGGAAAGCCCGTTCCTCCCGGCGAGGAAGGTTCGCCGGTAATAGCGATCGGAATAACCGATGACCGACATCTAACGGAAGGTGCGTACGCGTTACGGAAAGGACGCTGCGTCCATCCGTTTCCGTGCGCGTGACTCTCTGCATCTGTGAAGCGTCGTGCTTTAAGAGCTCCAAGACGGCCAATTCCCGTCTTCGGGGAACGGCGGTCAGGTGGCCAGAGAGAGAGGGAGAGGCAAGCGTGCGAATTGTAAAACGAAGAGGTGGCTTTCAGGAAGGCTCATTTAGCGCGACCCCAGGTTAATTGCCTGGCAATGGTCTTTGGGGCAGCAGGAAGACGGCAGCTCGAAGAGAAGGTAAAGCCTTGCGGAATTAGGACTCCTTCCTTCTCGTGTAGTAGATCCGCTTTAGTGCTTAGAAACAGCTTTGGATTGGTAACTTCTGCAGAGCTTTGAAGCAATTCCGGTTACGTTACGTGTTACACGTTACGTGTTACACGTTACGTGTTACACGTTACGTGTTACACGTTACGTGTTACACGTTACGTGTTACACGTTACGTGTTACACGTTACGTGTTACACGTTACGTTACGTTACGTGTTACACGTTACGTTACGTTACGTGTTACACGTTACGTTACGTGTTACACGTTACGTTACGTGTTACACGTTACGTTACGTGTTACACGTTACGTTACGTGTTACACGTTACGTTACGTGTTACACGTTACGTTACGTGTTACACGTTACGTTACGTGTTACACGTTACGTTACGTGTTACACGTTACGTTACGTGTTACACGTTACGTTACGTGTTACACGTTACGTTACGTGTTACACGTTACGTTACGTGTTACACGTTACGTTACGTGTTACACGTTACGTTACGTGTTACACGTTACGTTACGTTACGTTACGTTACGTTACGTTACGTTACGTTACGTTACGTTACGTTACGTTACGTTACGTTACGTTACGTTACGTTACGTTACGTTACGTTACGTTACGTTACGTTACGTTACGTTACGTTACGTTACGTTACGTTACGTTACGTTACGTTACGTTACGTTACGTTACGTTACGTTACGTTACGTTACGTTACGTTACGTTACGTTACGTTACGTTACGTTACGTTACGTTACGTTACGTTACGTTACGTTACGTTACGTTACGTTACGTTACGTTACGTTACGTTACGTTACGTTACGTTACGTTACGTTACGTTACGTTACGTTACGTTACGTTACGTTACGTTACGTTACGTTACGTTACGTTACGTTACGTTACGTTACGTTACGTTACGTTACGTTACGTTACGTTACGTTACGTTACGTTACGTTACGTTACGTTACGTTACGTTACGTTACGTTACGTTACGTTACGTTACGTTACGTTACGTTACGTTACGTTACGTTACGTTACGTTACGTTACGTTACGTTACGTTACGTTACGTTACGTTACGTTACGTTACGTTACGTTACGTTACGTTACGTTACGTTACGTTACGTTACGTTACGTTACGTTACGTTACGTTACGTTACGTTACGTTACGTTACGTTACGTTACGTTACGTTACGTTACGTTACGTTACGTTACGTTACGTTACGTTACGTTACGTTACGTTACGTTACGTTACGTTACGTTACGTTACGTTACGTTACGTTACGTTACGTTACGTTACGTTACGTTACGTTACGTTACGTTACGTTACGTTACGTTACGTTACGTTACGTGCCAGCGTTGACTCTTAGGCGCCACAGGGGGGAGGAACGTCGCCCACGAGGCCTCGCAAGCCTTGAGGAGCTGTAGGCGCCGACGCCCGTGGCTCGTTCTGTCGGGCGCGCAGAGGTTTGCTTTGGCTGCCGAAATTTCAGCTTGGCTTTGCGCCCTGTAGCGGTGGTAGTTTTGAATTTCTACCTTGTGTTAATGCTAGGCGTTCGGCACATCGGGGAACGACTGTGTGCTGCCGTGAAGAACTGCAGGCTCCCGCCCTCCGCCCTTTCTCGGCAAGTTATCGGGTGTCGAGAGCGGCCGGGAGACTCCGAATGCCGGCGGAAAGGTTCTCTGCCCGCTCCTGACGAGGAGCCTTCGGCCGCGGCAAGGTCGGCGGCGTCCTTCCCGGACTCGTGAGTAATAAGCCGCGGTTCACGGGAAGGGAGGGGAGGGGAGGGGAGGGGAGGGGGGGGGGAATAGCGCCTGGTAGCCCGGCGGCTCCGGCGTCGCCGTTGCTAGCGGGGCCCCGAGGTCCATGTGAAGCCTCAGCTGCCTGTCGGGAGCTTTGTTTTGGTGTGTTTACCTGGCAAAAGCAGCGAGGGAGGCCTCAAAGAAGAATTTTCGTGCCTAGGTGGGTAAGCTGCGACCCCAGCTGTCTTTGCCTTGCTTTGCCGCTTAGTGTCGTAACGGCGACTTGGGAGCCCGCGATAAAAACCGTTCCGGGGCCGAAGGGAGGCCCTGCGTTTGCCCCGCTTGGGAAACCGTCGTTAAAGCTTGGGGGGGGGGCCGAGCTCTGAAAGGAGACTCTGCCGGTGACCTCGGTGGTCCGATTCGTTTGCAGGCTGACGTTCCGAGGGCCGGCGAGCGGAAGAGGAGCGGCTCAGCCCGTTCGGTTGATTTCGGCGATCCTGTTTTAAGGGAGCGCGTAAGTACAGACGGGGTCTGGGAGGCTTTTCGCCCGAGACGGGAAAGAGCGAGGAAGAGTGGAGAGCGTGGAAAAACTAGGTGCCGCGGGTACTGAAGCTGCTAAGGGCTGAGAGAATTTGGGCTTAAGCATCTGAAAGGGGCTGCTAACGCGCAAGGAGCGGTAAAATACCGTCGCTGGACAGCAGGCTCCTTTCCGGCCCTCCGGCCCCCTCTGCAGCCTTCTCGTTCTGTTTGTTTCTGTTCCTCTTTTCTGGCTGTGCAGCGATCCCGGAAGGACGTGTCTTTTGAGGTGTGCCTTTGCGAGGGTGGTTCGGCTGCCTGGGGGGATGGATCGAAGCCTTTGAATCTGTTTCATTTCCTTCTGAATTTCTTCCGTTCTTTGCTTTCTCCTAGGGCGTCTGTCAGCTAACGAGTAAAGAAGGTGGAACGGCCTGTCCGCAGAGGAGAACTGACGCACGGTAAACGTGAATACGCTAGACCTCCGCTACGTCACGGGCGTTTGTTTACGTCCGTGCGTTCAAATCTCTAGTTGCGCATTCGGGACGCGGCATCTGCCCGCTATCCGACTCCTCCGTGTAGCGTAGAAGGCGCTGTACAGCCGCCGGTCTCTACGGGACGTTGTTAGTGAGAAGGAGAACGGTGTATTCCAGCTCGCGACCGCCAAACGGGCTCCTTTAGGTCCGCTTTCAGACTTGGGGCCTACTTCATCGGTCCGCTTGGACGTGGTTTCTCGGGGGGAACGCTAGTGCTTTCCCTGTGCTTTCCCTGTGTCGAAACCGGTAGTTAATAGGCCAGAGCGGTTATGCCGTACCTTCCTTTGAGAGGCGTTTCGTCCGCGTCTCGGGCTTCGGGGAAAATCAATCGGACGGAATTGCCGAAGGCGCGCCTTGAAATAGGCGGTAAATCTAGAAGCGTGTCTGAATCGCGAGGGGCTCGTAACTTGGTCTTTGTCCTCAACGTCTGCTTTTCTTTCGCTCTTATTGCAGGCTTCCCTCCAACGATCGGCGTCGCTGCGGCGTCTCGTGTTTCACGGGCAGCGGTCTCTGCTCAGTAAGGGCGTGAGAACTCCTGCGCTCCCGGAGAGCCCGGGATCCCTGCTCCGGGCTGGTCATTTTAGGCCTTTGTGCGGAGCGTTCTTTCTAGCTACGCGCCCCGCGTGAGCCTCTCCTTCGGCCGTTTTCCCGAGGCGGCGGAAACGCTTCTGGGAAACGCCGTCGTTTCCGAAACGTTTCGCCGTGTCCTTGCCGGTAGGGGATACCGTGAGAGCGGGCAGAGGCGGCCGACGACTGTGCGAGGAAAGAAGCGTGGCGCAAAGAAGGGACCTCTTTGGCCCGCCTGGTCCGCTTTAGAGAGTTTTCTTTTGGACCCGAAGATCGGGTCTGCGAGTGCCGCGCTCAGCGCACGCGTTTGTTTCCCCCCCCCCCCGCCCCCGTTCGAGCTGTTTGTCCCGAGGGGGGAGTCGCTGCGGGAATTGCTGGGGAGGCCCTGACGGCGGGACGTGAAAAAGACGCCTTTGACCGCGTGCGTGCGGCCGAAGGAACGTCAGCCCAAGAATCCGAAGAAGAGATACCGCGTGCCAGCATCTCGTACCGTTTAATAATAAAAACCGAGCAGTCTGTCAAGCAAATAGCGCGGCTTGCTTTGGGCTGTTTATTTTGTTTAACGATCAGTAAAGGCGAGAGGTCGAAAGTTCTAAAGAAGAACGGCTGCTTCTTGGAACGCTTGCAAATTGTCCCGTTAAGTAGGTGGGTGGTTTTTTTTGTTTTCGTTTTGTTTTTTTAAGTGCAGCCTCTGACTCTTTTTTGTCTGTGGAGTATTTTGCAACGATGTTCAAAGGAAAGCGCTGTTACGGAAGCCTCTAGGAGCAGCGGCTCGAGCAGGACACGCGGCGACGCTGCGCCTCGCAGCAGGCGCTGTAAATAAGGGCAGATGAGCCGAGGCGAGGGTGGTGAAATCTCTGCAAAGGGCAGGCGGGGGGGCTCTGCAGGGCTCTGCAGCGGTGTGCGCGTGCCGGGGGCGGCCGCGCGCCCTGCTGCCCTCGGGGCGTCAAAAAAGCGGTACGGCACGGAAAGGGGGGCGCGCGGGCGCGCGGGCGCACGGCGGCCGGCCGCGCGCCCTGCTGCCCTCGGGGCGTCAAAAAAGCGGTACGGCACGGAAAGGGGGGCGCGCGGGCGCACGGCGGCCGGCCGCGCGCCCTGCTGCCCTGGGGGCGTCAAAAAAGCGGTATGGCACGGAAAGGGGGGCGTGCACGCGCACGGTGGCCGGCCGCGCTCACTGCTCCCCTCGGGGCGTCAAAAAAGCGGTATGGCACGGAAAGGGGGGCACGCACGCGCACGGTGGCCGGCCGCGCGCCCTGCTGCACTGGGGGCGTCAAAAAAGCGGTATGGCACGGAAAGGGGGGACGCGCACCCTGCTGCCTTCGGGGCGTCAAAGAAGCGGTATGGCACGGAAAGGGGGGCGCGCGGGCGCACGGTGGCCGGCTGCGCTCACTGCTCCCCTCGGGGCGTCAAAAAAGCGGTACGGCACGGAAAGGGGGGGCGCGCACGCGCACTGGGTTCCGCCGCGCTCACTGCTGCCACCCTGTGTCCGAAAAGCGGTACTGCACCCTGTGGGGGGGGGCGCGCATGCGCACTGGGTTCCGCTGCGCTCACTGCTGCCACCCTGTGTCCGAAAAGCGGTACTGCACCCTGTGGGGGGGGCGCGCATGCGCACTGGGTTCCGACGTGCTCACTGCTGCCACCCTGTGTCCGAAAAGCGGTACTGCACCCTGTGGGGGGCGCGCGCATGCGCACTGGGTTCCGACGTGCTCACTGCTGCCACCCTGTGTCCGAAAAGCGGTACTGCACCCCGTGGGGGGGGGGGCGCGCGCATGCGCAGACAGCCGGCGCGCACATGCTCAGTGCCGGTCGCCATGTTTGCTGCTGCTCTCCGCCGTTTCGGTAACGGGTAAGCGAATGGAGCGTGCTCGTCGCCCCTTCCCGGTGCTCTTGGAGCGGCCACGGGCACGGGCAGCCCCGGGGCGCTCGCTGGGAGCCCCGGGCTGCCGCGGCGAGCTGCGGTTCGCACGCGTGAGCCGCCCGGCTGCAGCGCCGCGCCATGAGCACGCGAGTGCGCCATTGCGGGTCTCGCCTCCCTTCGTGCTCCCGCCCGCCCCTCGGGCTCCCCCGGCTCCCCCCCCCCGCCCTTCCCGCTCCCCTCGCTCCGCCCCCCGCCCCTCGGGATTCCCCGGCTCCCCCCCGCCCCTCGGGCTCCCCCGGCTCCCCCCCCCGCCCTTCTCGCTCCCCCGCTCCCCTCCCGCTACCCCCCGCCCCTCCCGCTCCCCTAGCTCCCCCCCCCCGCCCCTCGGGATTCCCCGGCTCCCCCCCGCCCCTCGGGCTCCCCCGGCTCCCCCCCCCCGCCCTTCTCGCTCCCCCGCTCCCCTCCCGCTCCCCCCCCGCCCCTCGCGTTCCCCTCGCTCCCCCCCCCGCCCCTCGGGATTCCCCGGCTCCCCCCCGCCCCTCGGGCTCCCCCGGCTCCCCCCCCCCCGCCCTTCTCGCTCCCCCGCTCCCCTCCCGCTCCCCCCCCCCGCCCCTCGCGTTCCCCTCGCTCCCCCCCCCGCCCCTCGGGCTCCCCTCGCGCTCCCCCCCCGCCCTTCCCGCTCCCCCCCCGCCCCTCCCGCCCCCCTCGCTCCCCCCCGCCCCTCCCGCTCCCCCCCCGCCCCTCGCGTTCCCCTCGCTCCCCACCCCCCCGCGCCGTCCGAGCCGGCGCATGCGCGGTGCTCAAGCGCCACTGCCGCCGCGGTCCGTTGGCGAGCGTCGCGTGCGCGGCGGCGGGGAAGCAAGATGGCGGCGAGCAGGGAGGGCGTTTTTGCTGGGCGGCGGCGGGTGAGGGCGGAGGTGGCGTGAAGGATGTGGGGCCCCCGGGTGAGGCGAACGCGTAGGTTCGGGGGGCGTCGGGCTGCGTCCTGCCCGCTGCGGCCGTCGCTGCGTGGAGGCGGCGGTGCGGGGCGAGTTGGGGGGGGGCGCGGGCTGGGACCCGGCGCCGCGCCGGGAGCGCGGGTGTGACTTTGCGTTTTGCGTGCGCGGCGTTTAGGGCGCCGGTTCGTTGGCAGCGCGGGCCGGGGCGCGCGCTCGCCCCTGCGGAGGCGGCGCGGCGGGGCGCGGCGGAGCGGGGGGGCAGGCGGGCCCCGGAGCAGGGTTGCGGCGCGGCGTCGGCCCCGTAGTGTTTCCAAACGGCTTACCCCGTAACGTACGATGCAAAGCGGCGTATTAAGACCTTTCCTTTGAGGGAAAGAAGGAAAAAGAAAGAAAGGGGGGAAAGAAAAAAAAAAAAAAAAAACACGGGAAAGAGAAAAAGAACGCGTGTAAATCGAAGTGTTTTGTTGGAAGCGAAATGCAATTTTCTGTCTTTGTTACAGAGGCGGAACCGACAATAGCAAATGCTGACAAAGAGCAAAGCCGGACGAGCGAGCGGTTTTTTGCGCTTACTCCCGAAGGGGCGGGCTGAAAGGAGGAAGCAAAAATGCAGCAGCGGACCCTCGATCTCCCCAGAAGCTGCGACAGTAGGAGGCGTTCTGGCCCGGGTAACCAAGGTAACTCTTGATGCGGAACGTTCGTTCTTTCGGCCTCCCTCCCGGAGGCAGCGCTGAGGACTAAGCGACCCGTTGCCGCCCTGCGCCTCTTGTTAACCGTAGCTGCCTTAGTTTTGCTTCGGTCGTTTGTATTTTGTTTTGTTATCGTACACGCGTACGTAGAAAAGGAAAGATAGGATATTTAATTTTTAGGTTCGTTGCCACGGCTGAAGCTGAAGAGACAGAAAAACGTAAGCGAGCCGAAGTAATAAAATTAAAGGGAACCGAGCGAGAGCCGTCTCCGTCGCCCCGAAAGGGAAAGCCCGTTCCTCCCGGCGAGGAAGGTTCGCCGGTAATAGCGATCGGAATAACCGATGACCGACATCTAACGGAAGGTGCGTACGCGTTACGGAAAGGACGCTGCGTCCATCCGTTTCCGTGCGCGTGACTCTCTGCATCTGTGAAGCGTCGTGCTTTAAGAGCTCCAAGACGGCCAATTCCCGTCTTCGGGGAACGGCGGTCAGGTGGCCAGAGAGAGAGGGAGAGGCAAGCGTGCGAATTGTAAAACGAAGAGGTGGCTTTCAGGAAGGCTCATTTAGCGCGACCCCAGGTTAATTGCCTGGCAATGGTCTTTGGGGCAGCAGGAAGACGGCAGCTCGAAGAGAAGGTAAAGCCTTGCGGAATTAGGACTCCTTCCTTCTCGTGTAGTAGATCCGCTTTAGTGCTTAGAAACAGCTTTGGATTGGTAACTTCTGCAGAGCTTTGAAGCAATTCCGGTTACGTTACGTGTTACACGTTACGTGTTACACGTTACGTGTTACACGTTACGTGTTACACGTTACGTGTTACACGTTACGTGTTACACGTTACGTTACGTTACGTGTTACACGTTACGTTACGTTACGTGTTACACGTTACGTTACGTGTTACACGTTACGTTACGTGTTACACGTTACGTTACGTGTTACACGTTACGTTACGTGTTACACGTTACGTTACGTGTTACACGTTACGTTACGTGTTACACGTTACGTTACGTGTTACACGTTACGTTACGTGTTACACGTTACGTTACGTGTTACACGTTACGTTACGTGTTACACGTTACGTTACGTGTTACACGTTACGTTACGTGTTACACGTTACGTTACGTGTTACACGTTACGTTACGTGTTACACGTTACGTTACGTGTTACACGTTACGTTACGTTACGTTACGTTACGTTACGTTACGTTACGTTACGTTACGTTACGTTACGTTACGTTACGTTACGTTACGTTACGTTACGTTACGTTACGTTACGTTACGTTACGTTACGTTACGTTACGTTACGTTACGTTACGTTACGTTACGTTACGTTACGTTACGTTACGTTACGTTACGTTACGTTACGTTACGTTACGTTACGTTACGTTACGTTACGTTACGTTACGTTACGTTACGTTACGTTACGTTACGTTACGTTACGTTACGTTACGTTACGTTACGTTACGTTACGTTACGTTACGTTACGTTACGTTACGTTACGTTACGTTACGTTACGTTACGTTACGTTACGTTACGTTACGTTACGTTACGTTACGTTACGTTACGTTACGTTACGTTACGTTACGTTACGTTACGTTACGTTACGTTACGTTACGTTACGTTACGTTACGTTACGTTACGTTACGTTACGTTACGTTACGTTACGTTACGTTACGTTACGTTACGTTACGTTACGTTACGTTACGTTACGTTACGTTACGTTACGTTACGTTACGTTACGTTACGTTACGTTACGTTACGTTACGTTACGTTACGTTACGTTACGTTACGTTACGTTACGTTACGTTACGTTACGTTACGTGCCAGCGTTGACTCTTAGGCGCCACAGGGGGGAGGAACGTCGCCCACGAGGCCTCGCAAGCCTTGAGGAGCTGTAGGCGCCGACGCCCGTGGCTCGTTCTGTCGGGCGCGCAGAGGTTTGCTTTGGCTGCCGAAATTTCAGCTTGGCTTTGCGCCCTGTAGCGGTGGTAGTTTTGAATTTCTACCTTGTGTTAATGCTAGGCGTTCGGCACATCGGGGAACGACTGTGTGCTGCCGTGAAGAACTGCAGGCTCCCGCCCTCCGCCCTTTCTCGGCAAGTTATCGGGTGTCGAGAGCGGCCGGGAGACTCCGAATGCCGGCGGAAAGGTTCTCTGCCCGCTCCTGACGAGGAGCCTTCGGCCGCGGCAAGGTCGGCGGCGTCCTTCCCGGACTCGTGAGTAATAAGCCGCGGTTCACGGGAAGGGAGGGGAGGGGAGGGGAGGGGAGGGGGGGGGGAATAGCGCCTGGTAGCCCGGCGGCTCCGGCGTCGCCGTTGCTAGCGGGGCCCCGAGGTCCATGTGAAGCCTCAGCTGCCTGTCGGGAGCTTTGTTTTGGTGTGTTTACCTGGCAAAAGCAGCGAGGGAGGCCTCAAAGAAGAATTTTCGTGCCTAGGTGGGTAAGCTGCGACCCCAGCTGTCTTTGCCTTGCTTTGCCGCTTAGTGTCGTAACGGCGACTTGGGAGCCCGCGATAAAAACCGTTCCGGGGCCGAAGGGAGGCCCTGCGTTTGCCCCGCTTGGGAAACCGTCGTTAAAGCTTGGGGGGGGGGCCGAGCTCTGAAAGGAGACTCTGCCGGTGACCTCGGTGGTCCGATTCGTTTGCAGGCTGACGTTCCGAGGGCCGGCGAGCGGAAGAGGAGCGGCTCAGCCCGTTCGGTTGATTTCGGCGATCCTGTTTTAAGGGAGCGCGTAAGTACAGACGGGGTCTGGGAGGCTTTTCGCCCGAGACGGGAAAGAGCGAGGAAGAGTGGAGAGCGTGGAAAAACTAGGTGCCGCGGGTACTGAAGCTGCTAAGGGCTGAGAGAATTTGGGCTTAAGCATCTGAAAGGGGCTGCTAACGCGCAAGGAGCGGTAAAATACCGTCGCTGGACAGCAGGCTCCTTTCCGGCCCTCCGGCCCCCTCTGCAGCCTTCTCGTTCTGTTTGTTTCTGTTCCTCTTTTCTGGCTGTGCAGCGATCCCGGAAGGACGTGTCTTTTGAGGTGTGCCTTTGCGAGGGTGGTTCGGCTGCCTGGGGGGATGGATCGAAGCCTTTGAGGCTCCCTCCGATCTGTTTCATTTCCTTCTGAATTTCTTCCGTTCTTTGCTTTCTCCTAGGGCGTCTGTCAGCTAACGAGTAAAGAAGGTGGAACGGCCTGTCCGCAGAGGAGAACTGACGCACGGTAAACGTGAATACGCTAGACCTCCGCTACGTCACGGGCGTTTGTTTACGTCCGTGCGTTCAAATCTCTAGTTGCGCATTCGGGACGCGGCATCTGCCCGCTATCCGACTCCTCCGTGTAGCGTAGAAGGCGCTGTACAGCCGCCGGTCTCTACGGGACGTTGTTAGTGAGAAGGAGAACGGTGTATTCCAGCTCGCGACCGCCAAACGGGCTCCTTTAGGTCCGCTTTCAGACTTGGGGCCTACTTCATCGGTCCGCTTGGACGTGGTTTCTCGGGGGGAACGCTAGTGCTTTCCCTGTGCTTTCCCTGTGTCGAAACCGGTAGTTAATAGGCCAGAGCGGTTATGCCGTACCTTCCTTTGAGAGGCGTTTCGTCCGCGTCTCGGGCTTCGGGGAAAATCAATCGGACGGAATTGCCGAAGGCGCGCCTTGAAATAGGCGGTAAATCTAGAAGCGTGTCTGAATCGCGAGGGGCTCGTAACTTGGTCTTTGTCCTCAACGTCTGCTTTTCTTTCGCTCTTATTGCAGGCTTCCCTCCAACGATCGGCGTCGCTGCGGCGTCTCGTGTTTCACGGGCAGCGGTCTCTGCTCAGTAAGGGCGTGAGAACTCCTGCGCTCCCGGAGAGCCCGGGATCCCTGCTCCGGGCTGGTCATTTTAGGCCTTTGTGCGGAGCGTTCTTTCTAGCTACGCGCCCCGCGTGAGCCTCTCCTTCGGCCGTTTTCCCGAGGCGGCGGAAACGCTTCTGGGAAACGCCGTCGTTTCCGAAACGTTTCGCCGTGTCCTTGCCGGTAGGGGATACCGTGAGAGCGGGCAGAGGCGGCCGACGACTGTGCGAGGAAAGAAGCGTGGCGCAAAGAAGGGACCTCTTTGGCCCGCCTGGTCCGCTTTAGAGAGTTTTCTTTTGGACCCGAAGATCGGGTCTGCGAGTGCCGCGCTCAGCGCACGCGTTTGTTTCCCCCCCCCCCCGCCCCCGTTCTTTTAGCGAGACCGTGCGTGTCCTCGAGCTGTTTGTCCCGAGGGGGGAGTCGCTGCGGGAATTGCTGGGGAGGCCCTGACGGCGGGACGTGAAAAAGACGCCTTTGACCGCGTGCGTGCGGCCGAAGGAACGTCAGCCCAAGAATCCGAAGAAGAGATACCGCGTGCCAGCATCTCGTACCGTTTAATAATAAAAACCGAGCAGTCTGTCAAGCAAATAGCGCGGCTTGCTTTGGGCTGTTTATTTTGTTTAACGATCAGTAAAGGCGAGAGGTCGAAAGTTCTAAAGAAGAACGGCTGCTTCTTGGAACGCTTGCAAATTGTCCCGTTAAGTAGGTGGGTGGTTTTTTTTGTTTTCGTTTTGTTTTTTTAAGTGCAGCCTCTGACTCTTTTTTGTCTGTGGAGTATTTTGCAACGATGTTCAAAGGAAAGCGCTGTTACGGAAGCCTCTAGGAGCAGCGGCTCGAGCAGGACACGCGGCGACGCTGCGCCTCGCAGCAGGCGCTGTAAATAAGGGCAGATGAGCCGAGGCGAGGGTGGTGAAATCTCTGCAAAGGGCAGGCGGGGGGGCTCTGCAGGGCTCTGCAGCGGTGTGCGCGTGCCGGGGGCGGCCGCGCGCCCTGCTGCCCTCGGGGCGTCAAAAAAGCGGTACGGCACGGAAAGGGGGGCGCGCGGGCGCGCGGGCGCACGGCGGCCGGCCGCGCGCCCTGCTGCCCTCGGGGCGTCAAAAAAGCGGTACGGCACGGAAAGGGGGGCGCGCGGGCGCACGGCGGCCGGCCGCGCGCCCTGCTGCCCTGGGGGCGTCAAAAAAGCGGTATGGCACGGAAAGGGGGGCGTGCACGCGCACGGTGGCCGGCCGCGCTCACTGCTCCCCTCGGGGCGTCAAAAAAGCGGTATGGCACGGAAAGGGGGGCACGCACGCGCACGGTGGCCGGCCGCGCGCCCTGCTGCACTGGGGGCGTCAAAAAAGCGGTATGGCACGGAAAGGGGGGACGCGCACCCTGCTGCCTTCGGGGCGTCAAAGAAGCGGTATGGCACGGAAAGGGGGGCGCGCGGGCGCACGGTGGCCGGCTGCGCTCACTGCTCCCCTCGGGGCGTCAAAAAAGCGGTACGGCACGGAAAGGGGGGGCGCGCACGCGCACTGGGTTCCGCCGCGCTCACTGCTGCCACCCTGTGTCCGAAAAGCGGTACTGCACCCTGTGGGGGGGGGCGCGCATGCGCACTGGGTTCCGCTGCGCTCACTGCTGCCACCCTGTGTCCGAAAAGCGGTACTGCACCCTGTGGGGGGGGCGCGCATGCGCACTGGGTTCCGACGTGCTCACTGCTGCCACCCTGTGTCCGAAAAGCGGTACTGCACCCTGTGGGGGGCGCGCGCATGCGCACTGGGTTCCGACGTGCTCACTGCTGCCACCCTGTGTCCGAAAAGCGGTACTGCACCCCGTGGGGGGGGGGGCGCGCGCATGCGCAGACAGCCGGCGCGCACATGCTCAGTGCCGGTCGCCATGTTTGCTGCTGCTCTCCGCCGTTTCGGTAACGGGTAAGCGAATGGAGCGTGCTCGTCGCCCCTTCCCGGTGCTCTTGGAGCGGCCACGGGCACGGGCAGCCCCGGGGCGCTCGCTGGGAGCCCCGGGCTGCCGCGGCGAGCTGCGGTTCGCACGCGTGAGCCGCCCGGCTGCAGCGCCGCGCCATGAGCACGCGAGTGCGCCATTGCGGGTCTCGCCTCCCTTCGTGCTCCCGCCCGCCCCTCGGGCTCCCCCGGCTCCCCCCCCCCGCCCTTCCCGCTCCCCTCGCTCCGCCCCCCGCCCCTCGGGATTCCCCGGCTCCCCCCCGCCCCTCGGGCTCCCCCGGCTCCCCCCCCCGCCCTTCTCGCTCCCCCGCTCCCCTCCCGCTACCCCCCGCCCCTCCCGCTCCCCTAGCTCCCCCCCCCCGCCCCTCGGGATTCCCCGGCTCCCCCCCGCCCCTCGGGCTCCCCCGGCTCCCCCCCCCCGCCCTTCTCGCTCCCCCGCTCCCCTCCCGCTCCCCCCCCGCCCCTCGCGTTCCCCTCGCTCCCCCCCCCGCCCCTCGGGATTCCCCGGCTCCCCCCCGCCCCTCGGGCTCCCCCGGCTCCCCCCCCCCCGCCCTTCTCGCTCCCCCGCTCCCCTCCCGCTCCCCCCCCCCGCCCCTCGCGTTCCCCTCGCTCCCCCCCCCGCCCCTCGGGCTCCCCTCGCGCTCCCCCCCCGCCCTTCCCGCTCCCCCCCCGCCCCTCCCGCCCCCCTCGCTCCCCCCCGCCCCTCCCGCTCCCCCCCCGCCCCTCGCGTTCCCCTCGCTCCCCACCCCCCCGCGCCGTCCGAGCCGGCGCATGCGCGGTGCTCAAGCGCCACTGCCGCCGCGGTCCGTTGGCGAGCGTCGCGTGCGCGGCGGCGGGGAAGCAAGATGGCGGCGAGCAGGGAGGGCGTTTTTGCTGGGCGGCGGCGGGTGAGGGCGGAGGTGGCGTGAAGGATGTGGGGCCCCCGGGTGAGGCGAACGCGTAGGTTCGGGGGGCGTCGGGCTGCGTCCTGCCCGCTGCGGCCGTCGCTGCGTGGAGGCGGCGGTGCGGGGCGAGTTGGGGGGGGGCGCGGGCTGGGACCCGGCGCCGCGCCGGGAGCGCGGGTGTGACTTTGCGTTTTGCGTGCGCGGCGTTTAGGGCGCCGGTTCGTTGGCAGCGCGGGCCGGGGCGCGCGCTCGCCCCTGCGGAGGCGGCGCGGCGGGGCGCGGCGGAGCGGGGGGGCAGGCGGGCCCCGGAGCAGGGTTGCGGCGCGGCGTCGGCCCCGTAGTGTTTCCAAACGGCTTACCCCGTAACGTACGATGCAAAGCGGCGTATTAAGACCTTTCCTTTGAGGGAAAGAAGGAAAAAGAAAGAAAGGGGGGAAAGAAAAAAAAAAAAAAAAAACACGGGAAAGAGAAAAAGAACGCGTGTAAATCGAAGTGTTTTGTTGGAAGCGAAATGCAATTTTCTGTCTTTGTTACAGAGGCGGAACCGACAATAGCAAATGCTGACAAAGAGCAAAGCCGGACGAGCGAGCGGTTTTTTGCGCTTACTCCCGAAGGGGCGGGCTGAAAGGAGGAAGCAAAAATGCAGCAGCGGACCCTCGATCTCCCCAGAAGCTGCGACAGTAGGAGGCGTTCTGGCCCGGGTAACCAAGGTAACTCTTGATGCGGAACGTTCGTTCTTTCGGCCTCCCTCCCGGAGGCAGCGCTGAGGACTAAGCGACCCGTTGCCGCCCTGCGCCTCTTGTTAACCGTAGCTGCCTTAGTTTTGCTTCGGTCGTTTGTATTTTGTTTTGTTATCGTACACGCGTACGTAGAAAAGGAAAGATAGGATATTTAATTTTTAGGTTCGTTGCCACGGCTGAAGCTGAAGAGACAGAAAAACGTAAGCGAGCCGAAGTAATAAAATTAAAGGGAACCGAGCGAGAGCCGTCTCCGTCGCCCCGAAAGGGAAAGCCCGTTCCTCCCGGCGAGGAAGGTTCGCCGGTAATAGCGATCGGAATAACCGATGACCGACATCTAACGGAAGGTGCGTACGCGTTACGGAAAGGACGCTGCGTCCATCCGTTTCCGTGCGCGTGACTCTCTGCATCTGTGAAGCGTCGTGCTTTAAGAGCTCCAAGACGGCCAATTCCCGTCTTCGGGGAACGGCGGTCAGGTGGCCAGAGAGAGAGGGAGAGGCAAGCGTGCGAATTGTAAAACGAAGAGGTGGCTTTCAGGAAGGCTCATTTAGCGCGACCCCAGGTTAATTGCCTGGCAATGGTCTTTGGGGCAGCAGGAAGACGGCAGCTCGAAGAGAAGGTAAAGCCTTGCGGAATTAGGACTCCTTCCTTCTCGTGTAGTAGATCCGCTTTAGTGCTTAGAAACAGCTTTGGATTGGTAACTTCTGCAGAGCTTTGAAGCAATTCCGGTTACGTTACGTGTTACACGTTACGTGTTACACGTTACGTGTTACACGTTACGTGTTACACGTTACGTGTTACACGTTACGTGTTACACGTTACGTGTTACGTGTTACACGTTACGTGTTACGTGTTACACGTTACGTTACGTGTTACACGTTACGTTACGTGTTACACGTTACGTTACGTGTTACACGTTACGTTACGTGTTACACGTTACGTTACGTGTTACACGTTACGTTACGTGTTACACGTTACGTTACGTGTTACACGTTACGTTACGTGTTACACGTTACGTTACGTGTTACACGTTACGTTACGTGTTACACGTTACGTTACGTGTTACACGTTAACGTGTTACACGTTACGTTACGTGTTACACGTTACGTTACGTGTTACACGTTACGTTACGTGTTACACGTTACGTTACGTGTTACACGTTACGTTACGTGTTACACGTTACGTTACGTTACGTTACGTTACGTTACGTTACGTTACGTTACGTTACGTTACGTTACGTTACGTTACGTTACGTTACGTTACGTTACGTTACGTTACGTTACGTTACGTTACGTTACGTTACGTTACGTTACGTTACGTTACGTTACGTTACGTTACGTTACGTTACGTTACGTTACGTTACGTTACGTTACGTTACGTTACGTTACGTTACGTTACGTTACGTTACGTTACGTTACGTTACGTTACGTTACGTTACGTTACGTTACGTTACGTTACGTTACGTTACGTTACGTTACGTTACGTTACGTTACGTTACGTTACGTTACGTTACGTTACGTTACGTTACGTTACGTTACGTTACGTTACGTTACGTTACGTTACGTTACGTTACGTTACGTTACGTTACGTTACGTTACGTTACGTTACGTTACGTTACGTTACGTTACGTTACGTTACGTTACGTTACGTTACGTTACGTTACGTTACGTTACGTTACGTTACGTTACGTTACGTTACGTTACGTTACGTTACGTTACGTTACGTTACGTTACGTTACGTTACGTTACGTTACGTTACGTTACGTTACGTTACGTTACGTTACGTTACGTTACGTTACGTTACGTTACGTTACGTTACGTTACGTTACGTTACGTTACGTTACGTTACGTTACGTTACGTTACGTTACGTTACGTTACGTTACGTTACGTTACGTTACGTTACGTTACGTTACGTTACGTTACGTTACGTTACGTTACGTTACGTTACGTTACGTTACGTTACGTTACGTTACGTTACGTTACGTTACGTTACGTTACGTTACGTTACGTTACGTTACGTTACGTTACGTTACGTTACGTTACGTGCCAGCGTTGACTCTTAGGCGCCACAGGGGGGAGGAACGTCGCCCACGAGGCCTCGCAAGCCTTGAGGAGCTGTAGGCGCCGACGCCCGTGGCTCGTTCTGTCGGGCGCGCAGAGGTTTGCTTTGGCTGCCGAAATTTCAGCTTGGCTTTGCGCCCTGTAGCGGTGGTAGTTTTGAATTTCTACCTTGTGTTAATGCTAGGCGTTCGGCACATCGGGGAACGACTGTGTGCTGCCGTGAAGAACTGCAGGCTCCCGCCCTCCGCCCTTTCTCGGCAAGTTATCGGGTGTCGAGAGCGGCCGGGAGACTCCGAATGCCGGCGGAAAGGTTCTCTGCCCGCTCCTGACGAGGAGCCTTCGGCCGCGGCAAGGTCGGCGGCGTCCTTCCCGGACTCGTGAGTAATAAGCCGCGGTTCACGGGAAGGGAGGGGAGGGGAGGGGAGGGGAGGGGGGGGGGAATAGCGCCTGGTAGCCCGGCGGCTCCGGCGTCGCCGTTGCTAGCGGGGCCCCGAGGTCCATGTGAAGCCTCAGCTGCCTGTCGGGAGCTTTGTTTTGGTGTGTTTACCTGGCAAAAGCAGCGAGGGAGGCCTCAAAGAAGAATTTTCGTGCCTAGGTGGGTAAGCTGCGACCCCAGCTGTCTTTGCCTTGCTTTGCCGCTTAGTGTCGTAACGGCGACTTGGGAGCCCGCGATAAAAACCGTTCCGGGGCCGAAGGGAGGCCCTGCGTTTGCCCCGCTTGGGAAACCGTCGTTAAAGCTTGGGGGGGGGGCCGAGCTCTGAAAGGAGACTCTGCCGGTGACCTCGGTGGTCCGATTCGTTTGCAGGCTGACGTTCCGAGGGCCGGCGAGCGGAAGAGGAGCGGCTCAGCCCGTTCGGTTGATTTCGGCGATCCTGTTTTAAGGGAGCGCGTAAGTACAGACGGGGTCTGGGAGGCTTTTCGCCCGAGACGGGAAAGAGCGAGGAAGAGTGGAGAGCGTGGAAAAACTAGGTGCCGCGGGTACTGAAGCTGCTAAGGGCTGAGAGAATTTGGGCTTAAGCATCTGAAAGGGGCTGCTAACGCGCAAGGAGCGGTAAAATACCGTCGCTGGACAGCAGGCTCCTTTCCGGCCCTCCGGCCCCCTCTGCAGCCTTCTCGTTCTGTTTGTTTCTGTTCCTCTTTTCTGGCTGTGCAGCGATCCCGGAAGGACGTGTCTTTTGAGGTGTGCCTTTGCGAGGGTGGTTCGGCTGCCTGGGGGGATGGATCGAAGCCTTTGAGGCTCCCTCCGATCTGTTTCATTTCCTTCTGAATTTCTTCCGTTCTTTGCTTTCTCCTAGGGCGTCTGTCAGCTAACGAGTAAAGAAGGTGGAACGGCCTGTCCGCAGAGGAGAACTGACGCACGGTAAACGTGAATACGCTAGACCTCCGCTACGTCACGGGCGTTTGTTTACGTCCGTGCGTTCAAATCTCTAGTTGCGCATTCGGGACGCGGCATCTGCCCGCTATCCGACTCCTCCGTGTAGCGTAGAAGGCGCTGTACAGCCGCCGGTCTCTACGGGACGTTGTTAGTGAGAAGGAGAACGGTGTATTCCAGCTCGCGACCGCCAAACGGGCTCCTTTAGGTCCGCTTTCAGACTTGGGGCCTACTTCATCGGTCCGCTTGGACGTGGTTTCTCGGGGGGAACGCTAGTGCTTTCCCTGTGCTTTCCCTGTGTCGAAACCGGTAGTTAATAGGCCAGAGCGGTTATGCCGTACCTTCCTTTGAGAGGCGTTTCGTCCGCGTCTCGGGCTTCGGGGAAAATCAATCGGACGGAATTGCCGAAGGCGCGCCTTGAAATAGGCGGTAAATCTAGAAGCGTGTCTGAATCGCGAGGGGCTCGTAACTTGGTCTTTGTCCTCAACGTCTGCTTTTCTTTCGCTCTTATTGCAGGCTTCCCTCCAACGATCGGCGTCGCTGCGGCGTCTCGTGTTTCACGGGCAGCGGTCTCTGCTCAGTAAGGGCGTGAGAACTCCTGCGCTCCCGGAGAGCCCGGGATCCCTGCTCCGGGCTGGTCATTTTAGGCCTTTGTGCGGAGCGTTCTTTCTAGCTACGCGCCCCGCGTGAGCCTCTCCTTCGGCCGTTTTCCCGAGGCGGCGGAAACGCTTCTGGGAAACGCCGTCGTTTCCGAAACGTTTCGCCGTGTCCTTGCCGGTAGGGGATACCGTGAGAGCGGGCAGAGGCGGCCGACGACTGTGCGAGGAAAGAAGCGTGGCGCAAAGAAGGGACCTCTTTGGCCCGCCTGGTCCGCTTTAGAGAGTTTTCTTTTGGACCCGAAGATCGGGTCTGCGAGTGCCGCGCTCAGCGCACGCGTTTGTTTCCCCCCCCCCCCGCCCCCGTTCTTTTAGCGAGACCGTGCGTGTCCTCGAGCTGTTTGTCCCGAGGGGGGAGTCGCTGCGGGAATTGCTGGGGAGGCCCTGACGGCGGGACGTGAAAAAGACGCCTTTGACCGCGTGCGTGCGGCCGAAGGAACGTCAGCCCAAGAATCCGAAGAAGAGATACCGCGTGCCAGCATCTCGTACCGTTTAATAATAAAAACCGAGCAGTCTGTCAAGCAAATAGCGCGGCTTGCTTTGGGCTGTTTATTTTGTTTAACGATCAGTAAAGGCGAGAGGTCGAAAGTTCTAAAGAAGAACGGCTGCTTCTTGGAACGCTTGCAAATTGTCCCGTTAAGTAGGTGGGTGGTTTTTTTTGTTTTCGTTTTGTTTTTTTAAGTGCAGCCTCTGACTCTTTTTTGTCTGTGGAGTATTTTGCAACGATGTTCAAAGGAAAGCGCTGTTACGGAAGCCTCTAGGAGCAGCGGCTCGAGCAGGACACGCGGCGACGCTGCGCCTCGCAGCAGGCGCTGTAAATAAGGGCAGATGAGCCGAGGCGAGGGTGGTGAAATCTCTGCAAAGGGCAGGCGGGGGGGCTCTGCAGGGCTCTGCAGCGGTGTGCGCGTGCCGGGGGCGGCCGCGCGCCCTGCTGCCCTCGGGGCGTCAAAAAAGCGGTACGGCACGGAAAGGGGGGCGCGCGGGCGCGCGGGCGCACGGCGGCCGGCCGCGCGCCCTGCTGCCCTCGGGGCGTCAAAAAAGCGGTACGGCACGGAAAGGGGGGCGCGCGGGCGCACGGCGGCCGGCCGCGCGCCCTGCTGCCCTGGGGGCGTCAAAAAAGCGGTATGGCACGGAAAGGGGGGCGTGCACGCGCACGGTGGCCGGCCGCGCTCACTGCTCCCCTCGGGGCGTCAAAAAAGCGGTATGGCACGGAAAGGGGGGCACGCACGCGCACGGTGGCCGGCCGCGCGCCCTGCTGCACTGGGGGCGTCAAAAAAGCGGTATGGCACGGAAAGGGGGGACGCGCACCCTGCTGCCTTCGGGGCGTCAAAGAAGCGGTATGGCACGGAAAGGGGGGCGCGCGGGCGCACGGTGGCCGGCTGCGCTCACTGCTCCCCTCGGGGCGTCAAAAAAGCGGTACGGCACGGAAAGGGGGGGCGCGCACGCGCACTGGGTTCCGCCGCGCTCACTGCTGCCACCCTGTGTCCGAAAAGCGGTACTGCACCCTGTGGGGGGGGGCGCGCATGCGCACTGGGTTCCGCTGCGCTCACTGCTGCCACCCTGTGTCCGAAAAGCGGTACTGCACCCTGTGGGGGGGGCGCGCATGCGCACTGGGTTCCGACGTGCTCACTGCTGCCACCCTGTGTCCGAAAAGCGGTACTGCACCCTGTGGGGGGCGCGCGCATGCGCACTGGGTTCCGACGTGCTCACTGCTGCCACCCTGTGTCCGAAAAGCGGTACTGCACCCCGTGGGGGGGGGGGCGCGCGCATGCGCAGACAGCCGGCGCGCACATGCTCAGTGCCGGTCGCCATGTTTGCTGCTGCTCTCCGCCGTTTCGGTAACGGGTAAGCGAATGGAGCGTGCTCGTCGCCCCTTCCCGGTGCTCTTGGAGCGGCCACGGGCACGGGCAGCCCCGGGGCGCTCGCTGGGAGCCCCGGGCTGCCGCGGCGAGCTGCGGTTCGCACGCGTGAGCCGCCCGGCTGCAGCGCCGCGCCATGAGCACGCGAGTGCGCCATTGCGGGTCTCGCCTCCCTTCGTGCTCCCGCCCGCCCCTCGGGCTCCCCCGGCTCCCCCCCCCCGCCCTTCCCGCTCCCCTCGCTCCGCCCCCCGCCCCTCGGGATTCCCCGGCTCCCCCCCGCCCCTCGGGCTCCCCCGGCTCCCCCCCCCGCCCTTCTCGCTCCCCCGCTCCCCTCCCGCTACCCCCCGCCCCTCCCGCTCCCCTAGCTCCCCCCCCCCGCCCCTCGGGATTCCCCGGCTCCCCCCCGCCCCTCGGGCTCCCCCGGCTCCCCCCCCCCGCCCTTCTCGCTCCCCCGCTCCCCTCCCGCTCCCCCCCCGCCCCTCGCGTTCCCCTCGCTCCCCCCCCCGCCCCTCGGGATTCCCCGGCTCCCCCCCGCCCCTCGGGCTCCCCCGGCTCCCCCCCCCCCGCCCTTCTCGCTCCCCCGCTCCCCTCCCGCTCCCCCCCCCCGCCCCTCGCGTTCCCCTCGCTCCCCCCCCCGCCCCTCGGGCTCCCCTCGCGCTCCCCCCCCGCCCTTCCCGCTCCCCCCCCGCCCCTCCCGCCCCCCTCGCTCCCCCCCGCCCCTCCCGCTCCCCCCCCGCCCCTCGCGTTCCCCTCGCTCCCCACCCCCCCGCGCCGTCCGAGCCGGCGCATGCGCGGTGCTCAAGCGCCACTGCCGCCGCGGTCCGTTGGCGAGCGTCGCGTGCGCGGCGGCGGGGAAGCAAGATGGCGGCGAGCAGGGAGGGCGTTTTTGCTGGGCGGCGGCGGGTGAGGGCGGAGGTGGCGTGAAGGATGTGGGGCCCCCGGGTGAGGCGAACGCGTAGGTTCGGGGGGCGTCGGGCTGCGTCCTGCCCGCTGCGGCCGTCGCTGCGTGGAGGCGGCGGTGCGGGGCGAGTTGGGGGGGGGCGCGGGCTGGGACCCGGCGCCGCGCCGGGAGCGCGGGTGTGACTTTGCGTTTTGCGTGCGCGGCGTTTAGGGCGCCGGTTCGTTGGCAGCGCGGGCCGGGGCGCGCGCTCGCCCCTGCGGAGGCGGCGCGGCGGGGCGCGGCGGAGCGGGGGGGCAGGCGGGCCCCGGAGCAGGGTTGCGGCGCGGCGTCGGCCCCGTAGTGTTTCCAAACGGCTTACCCCGTAACGTACGATGCAAAGCGGCGTATTAAGACCTTTCCTTTGAGGGAAAGAAGGAAAAAGAAAGAAAGGGGGGAAAGAAAAAAAAAAAAAAAAAACACGGGAAAGAGAAAAAGAACGCGTGTAAATCGAAGTGTTTTGTTGGAAGCGAAATGCAATTTTCTGTCTTTGTTACAGAGGCGGAACCGACAATAGCAAATGCTGACAAAGAGCAAAGCCGGACGAGCGAGCGGTTTTTTGCGCTTACTCCCGAAGGGGCGGGCTGAAAGGAGGAAGCAAAAATGCAGCAGCGGACCCTCGATCTCCCCAGAAGCTGCGACAGTAGGAGGCGTTCTGGCCCGGGTAACCAAGGTAACTCTTGATGCGGAACGTTCGTTCTTTCGGCCTCCCTCCCGGAGGCAGCGCTGAGGACTAAGCGACCCGTTGCCGCCCTGCGCCTCTTGTTAACCGTAGCTGCCTTAGTTTTGCTTCGGTCGTTTGTATTTTGTTTTGTTATCGTACACGCGTACGTAGAAAAGGAAAGATAGGATATTTAATTTTTAGGTTCGTTGCCACGGCTGAAGCTGAAGAGACAGAAAAACGTAAGCGAGCCGAAGTAATAAAATTAAAGGGAACCGAGCGAGAGCCGTCTCCGTCGCCCCGAAAGGGAAAGCCCGTTCCTCCCGGCGAGGAAGGTTCGCCGGTAATAGCGATCGGAATAACCGATGACCGACATCTAACGGAAGGTGCGTACGCGTTACGGAAAGGACGCTGCGTCCATCCGTTTCCGTGCGCGTGACTCTCTGCATCTGTGAAGCGTCGTGCTTTAAGAGCTCCAAGACGGCCAATTCCCGTCTTCGGGGAACGGCGGTCAGGTGGCCAGAGAGAGAGGGAGAGGCAAGCGTGCGAATTGTAAAACGAAGAGGTGGCTTTCAGGAAGGCTCATTTAGCGCGACCCCAGGTTAATTGCCTGGCAATGGTCTTTGGGGCAGCAGGAAGACGGCAGCTCGAAGAGAAGGTAAAGCCTTGCGGAATTAGGACTCCTTCCTTCTCGTGTAGTAGATCCGCTTTAGTGCTTAGAAACAGCTTTGGATTGGTAACTTCTGCAGAGCTTTGAAGCAATTCCGGTTACGTTACGTGTTACACGTTACGTGTTACACGTTACGTGTTACACGTTACGTGTTACACGTTACGTGTTACACGTTACGTGTTACACGTTACGTGTTACACGTTACGTTACGTTACGTGTTACACGTTACGTTACGTTACGTGTTACACGTTACGTTACGTGTTACACGTTACGTTACGTGTTACACGTTACGTTACGTGTTACACGTTACGTTACGTGTTACACGTTACGTTACGTGTTACACGTTACGTTACGTGTTACACGTTACGTTACGTGTTACACGTTACGTTACGTGTTACACGTTACGTTACGTGTTACACGTTACGTTACGTGTTACACGTTACGTTACGTGTTACACGTTACGTTACGTGTTACACGTTACGTTACGTGTTACACGTTACGTTACGTGTTACACGTTACGTTACGTGTTACACGTTACGTTACGTGTTACACGTTACGTTACGTTACGTTACGTTACGTTACGTTACGTTACGTTACGTTACGTTACGTTACGTTACGTTACGTTACGTTACGTTACGTTACGTTACGTTACGTTACGTTACGTTACGTTACGTTACGTTACGTTACGTTACGTTACGTTACGTTACGTTACGTTACGTTACGTTACGTTACGTTACGTTACGTTACGTTACGTTACGTTACGTTACGTTACGTTACGTTACGTTACGTTACGTTACGTTACGTTACGTTACGTTACGTTACGTTACGTTACGTTACGTTACGTTACGTTACGTTACGTTACGTTACGTTACGTTACGTTACGTTACGTTACGTTACGTTACGTTACGTTACGTTACGTTACGTTACGTTACGTTACGTTACGTTACGTTACGTTACGTTACGTTACGTTACGTTACGTTACGTTACGTTACGTTACGTTACGTTACGTTACGTTACGTTACGTTACGTTACGTTACGTTACGTTACGTTACGTTACGTTACGTTACGTTACGTTACGTTACGTTACGTTACGTTACGTTACGTTACGTTACGTTACGTTACGTTACGTTACGTTACGTTACGTTACGTTACGTTACGTTACGTTACGTTACGTTACGTTACGTTACGTTACGTTACGTTACGTTACGTTACGTTACGTTACGTTACGTTACGTTACGTTACGTTACGTTACGTTACGTTACGTTACGTTACGTTACGTTACGTTACGTTACGTTACGTTACGTTACGTTACGTTACGTTACGTTACGTTACGTTACGTTACGTTACGTTACGTTACGTTACGTTACGTTACGTTACGTTACGTTACGTTACGTTACGTTACGTTACGTGCCAGCGTTGACTCTTAGGCGCCACAGGGGGGAGGAACGTCGCCCACGAGGCCTCGCAAGCCTTGAGGAGCTGTAGGCGCCGACGCCCGTGGCTCGTTCTGTCGGGCGCGCAGAGGTTTGCTTTGGCTGCCGAAATTTCAGCTTGGCTTTGCGCCCTGTAGCGGTGGTAGTTTTGAATTTCTACCTTGTGTTAATGCTAGGCGTTCGGCACATCGGGGAACGACTGTGTGCTGCCGTGAAGAACTGCAGGCTCCCGCCCTCCGCCCTTTCTCGGCAAGTTATCGGGTGTCGAGAGCGGCCGGGAGACTCCGAATGCCGGCGGAAAGGTTCTCTGCCCGCTCCTGACGAGGAGCCTTCGGCCGCGGCAAGGTCGGCGGCGTCCTTCCCGGACTCGTGAGTAATAAGCCGCGGTTCACGGGAAGGGAGGGGAGGGGAGGGGAGGGGAGGGGGGGGGGAATAGCGCCTGGTAGCCCGGCGGCTCCGGCGTCGCCGTTGCTAGCGGGGCCCCGAGGTCCATGTGAAGCCTCAGCTGCCTGTCGGGAGCTTTGTTTTGGTGTGTTTACCTGGCAAAAGCAGCGAGGGAGGCCTCAAAGAAGAATTTTCGTGCCTAGGTGGGTAAGCTGCGACCCCAGCTGTCTTTGCCTTGCTTTGCCGCTTAGTGTCGTAACGGCGACTTGGGAGCCCGCGATAAAAACCGTTCCGGGGCCGAAGGGAGGCCCTGCGTTTGCCCCGCTTGGGAAACCGTCGTTAAAGCTTGGGGGGGGGGCCGAGCTCTGAAAGGAGACTCTGCCGGTGACCTCGGTGGTCCGATTCGTTTGCAGGCTGACGTTCCGAGGGCCGGCGAGCGGAAGAGGAGCGGCTCAGCCCGTTCGGTTGATTTCGGCGATCCTGTTTTAAGGGAGCGCGTAAGTACAGACGGGGTCTGGGAGGCTTTTCGCCCGAGACGGGAAAGAGCGAGGAAGAGTGGAGAGCGTGGAAAAACTAGGTGCCGCGGGTACTGAAGCTGCTAAGGGCTGAGAGAATTTGGGCTTAAGCATCTGAAAGGGGCTGCTAACGCGCAAGGAGCGGTAAAATACCGTCGCTGGACAGCAGGCTCCTTTCCGGCCCTCCGGCCCCCTCTGCAGCCTTCTCGTTCTGTTTGTTTCTGTTCCTCTTTTCTGGCTGTGCAGCGATCCCGGAAGGACGTGTCTTTTGAGGTGTGCCTTTGCGAGGGTGGTTCGGCTGCCTGGGGGGATGGATCGAAGCCTTTGAGGCTCCCTCCGATCTGTTTCATTTCCTTCTGAATTTCTTCCGTTCTTTGCTTTCTCCTAGGGCGTCTGTCAGCTAACGAGTAAAGAAGGTGGAACGGCCTGTCCGCAGAGGAGAACTGACGCACGGTAAACGTGAATACGCTAGACCTCCGCTACGTCACGGGCGTTTGTTTACGTCCGTGCGTTCAAATCTCTAGTTGCGCATTCGGGACGCGGCATCTGCCCGCTATCCGACTCCTCCGTGTAGCGTAGAAGGCGCTGTACAGCCGCCGGTCTCTACGGGACGTTGTTAGTGAGAAGGAGAACGGTGTATTCCAGCTCGCGACCGCCAAACGGGCTCCTTTAGGTCCGCTTTCAGACTTGGGGCCTACTTCATCGGTCCGCTTGGACGTGGTTTCTCGGGGGGAACGCTAGTGCTTTCCCTGTGCTTTCCCTGTGTCGAAACCGGTAGTTAATAGGCCAGAGCGGTTATGCCGTACCTTCCTTTGAGAGGCGTTTCGTCCGCGTCTCGGGCTTCGGGGAAAATCAATCGGACGGAATTGCCGAAGGCGCGCCTTGAAATAGGCGGTAAATCTAGAAGCGTGTCTGAATCGCGAGGGGCTCGTAACTTGGTCTTTGTCCTCAACGTCTGCTTTTCTTTCGCTCTTATTGCAGGCTTCCCTCCAACGATCGGCGTCGCTGCGGCGTCTCGTGTTTCACGGGCAGCGGTCTCTGCTCAGTAAGGGCGTGAGAACTCCTGCGCTCCCGGAGAGCCCGGGATCCCTGCTCCGGGCTGGTCATTTTAGGCCTTTGTGCGGAGCGTTCTTTCTAGCTACGCGCCCCGCGTGAGCCTCTCCTTCGGCCGTTTTCCCGAGGCGGCGGAAACGCTTCTGGGAAACGCCGTCGTTTCCGAAACGTTTCGCCGTGTCCTTGCCGGTAGGGGATACCGTGAGAGCGGGCAGAGGCGGCCGACGACTGTGCGAGGAAAGAAGCGTGGCGCAAAGAAGGGACCTCTTTGGCCCGCCTGGTCCGCTTTAGAGAGTTTTCTTTTGGACCCGAAGATCGGGTCTGCGAGTGCCGCGCTCAGCGCACGCGTTTGTTTCCCCCCCCCCCCGCCCCCGTTCTTTTAGCGAGACCGTGCGTGTCCTCGAGCTGTTTGTCCCGAGGGGGGAGTCGCTGCGGGAATTGCTGGGGAGGCCCTGACGGCGGGACGTGAAAAAGACGCCTTTGACCGCGTGCGTGCGGCCGAAGGAACGTCAGCCCAAGAATCCGAAGAAGAGATACCGCGTGCCAGCATCTCGTACCGTTTAATAATAAAAACCGAGCAGTCTGTCAAGCAAATAGCGCGGCTTGCTTTGGGCTGTTTATTTTGTTTAACGATCAGTAAAGGCGAGAGGTCGAAAGTTCTAAAGAAGAACGGCTGCTTCTTGGAACGCTTGCAAATTGTCCCGTTAAGTAGGTGGGTGGTTTTTTTTGTTTTCGTTTTGTTTTTTTAAGTGCAGCCTCTGACTCTTTTTTGTCTGTGGAGTATTTTGCAACGATGTTCAAAGGAAAGCGCTGTTACGGAAGCCTCTAGGAGCAGCGGCTCGAGCAGGACACGCGGCGACGCTGCGCCTCGCAGCAGGCGCTGTAAATAAGGGCAGATGAGCCGAGGCGAGGGTGGTGAAATCTCTGCAAAGGGCAGGCGGGGGGGCTCTGCAGGGCTCTGCAGCGGTGTGCGCGTGCCGGGGGCGGCCGCGCGCCCTGCTGCCCTCGGGGCGTCAAAAAAGCGGTACGGCACGGAAAGGGGGGCGCGCGGGCGCGCGGGCGCACGGCGGCCGGCCGCGCGCCCTGCTGCCCTCGGGGCGTCAAAAAAGCGGTACGGCACGGAAAGGGGGGCGCGCGGGCGCACGGCGGCCGGCCGCGCGCCCTGCTGCCCTGGGGGCGTCAAAAAAGCGGTATGGCACGGAAAGGGGGGCGTGCACGCGCACGGTGGCCGGCCGCGCTCACTGCTCCCCTCGGGGCGTCAAAAAAGCGGTATGGCACGGAAAGGGGGGCACGCACGCGCACGGTGGCCGGCCGCGCGCCCTGCTGCACTGGGGGCGTCAAAAAAGCGGTATGGCACGGAAAGGGGGGACGCGCACCCTGCTGCCTTCGGGGCGTCAAAGAAGCGGTATGGCACGGAAAGGGGGGCGCGCGGGCGCACGGTGGCCGGCTGCGCTCACTGCTCCCCTCGGGGCGTCAAAAAAGCGGTACGGCACGGAAAGGGGGGGCGCGCACGCGCACTGGGTTCCGCCGCGCTCACTGCTGCCACCCTGTGTCCGAAAAGCGGTACTGCACCCTGTGGGGGGGGGCGCGCATGCGCACTGGGTTCCGCTGCGCTCACTGCTGCCACCCTGTGTCCGAAAAGCGGTACTGCACCCTGTGGGGGGGGCGCGCATGCGCACTGGGTTCCGACGTGCTCACTGCTGCCACCCTGTGTCCGAAAAGCGGTACTGCACCCTGTGGGGGGCGCGCGCATGCGCACTGGGTTCCGACGTGCTCACTGCTGCCACCCTGTGTCCGAAAAGCGGTACTGCACCCCGTGGGGGGGGGGGCGCGCGCATGCGCAGACAGCCGGCGCGCACATGCTCAGTGCCGGTCGCCATGTTTGCTGCTGCTCTCCGCCGTTTCGGTAACGGGTAAGCGAATGGAGCGTGCTCGTCGCCCCTTCCCGGTGCTCTTGGAGCGGCCACGGGCACGGGCAGCCCCGGGGCGCTCGCTGGGAGCCCCGGGCTGCCGCGGCGAGCTGCGGTTCGCACGCGTGAGCCGCCCGGCTGCAGCGCCGCGCCATGAGCACGCGAGTGCGCCATTGCGGGTCTCGCCTCCCTTCGTGCTCCCGCCCGCCCCTCGGGCTCCCCCGGCTCCCCCCCCCCCGCCCTTCCCGCTCCCCTCGCTCCGCCCCCCGCCCCTCGGGATTCCCCGGCTCCCCCCCGCCCCTCGGGCTCCCCCGGCTCCCCCCCCCGCCCTTCTCGCTCCCCCGCTCCCCTCCCGCTACCCCCCGCCCCTCCCGCTCCCCTAGCTCCCCCCCCCCGCCCCTCGGGATTCCCCGGCTCCCCCCCGCCCCTCGGGCTCCCCCGGCTCCCCCCCCCCGCCCTTCTCGCTCCCCCGCTCCCCTCCCGCTCCCCCCCCGCCCCTCGCGTTCCCCTCGCTCCCCCCCCCGCCCCTCGGGATTCCCCGGCTCCCCCCCGCCCCTCGGGCTCCCCCGGCTCCCCCCCCCCCGCCCTTCTCGCTCCCCCGCTCCCCTCCCGCTCCCCCCCCCCGCCCCTCGCGTTCCCCTCGCTCCCCCCCCCGCCCCTCGGGCTCCCCTCGCGCTCCCCCCCCGCCCTTCCCGCTCCCCCCCCGCCCCTCCCGCCCCCCTCGCTCCCCCCCGCCCCTCCCGCTCCCCCCCCGCCCCTCGCGTTCCCCTCGCTCCCCACCCCCCCGCGCCGTCCGAGCCGGCGCATGCGCGGTGCTCAAGCGCCACTGCCGCCGCGGTCCGTTGGCGAGCGTCGCGTGCGCGGCGGCGGGGAAGCAAGATGGCGGCGAGCAGGGAGGGCGTTTTTGCTGGGCGGCGGCGGGTGAGGGCGGAGGTGGCGTGAAGGATGTGGGGCCCCCGGGTGAGGCGAACGCGTAGGTTCGGGGGGCGTCGGGCTGCGTCCTGCCCGCTGCGGCCGTCGCTGCGTGGAGGCGGCGGTGCGGGGCGAGTTGGGGGGGGGCGCGGGCTGGGACCCGGCGCCGCGCCGGGAGCGCGGGTGTGACTTTGCGTTTTGCGTGCGCGGCGTTTAGGGCGCCGGTTCATTGGCAGCGCGGGCCGGGGCGCGCGCTCGCCCCTGCGGAGGCGGCGCGGCGGGGCGCGGCGGAGCGGGGGGGCAGGCGGGCCCCGGAGCAGGGTTGCGGCGCGGCGTCGGCCCTGTAGTGTTTCCAAACGGCTTACCCCGTAACGTACGATGCAAAGCGGTGTATTAAGACCTTTCCTTTGAGGGAAAGAAGGAAAAAAAAAGAAAGGGGGGAAAGAAAAAAAAAAAAAAAAAACACGGGAAAGAGAAAAAGAACGCGTGTAAATCGAAGTGTTTTGTTGGAAGCGAAATGCAATTTTCTGTCTTTGTTACAGAGGCGGAACCGACAATAGCAAATGCTGACAAAGAGCAAAGCCGGACGAGCGAGCGGTTTTTTGCGCTTACTCCCGAAGGGGCGGGCTGAAAGGAGGAAGCAAAAATGCAGCAGCGGACCCTCGATCTCCCCAGAAGCTGCGACAGTAGGAGGCGTTCTGGCCCGGGTAACCAAGGTAACTCTTGATGCGGAACGTTCGTTCTTTCGGCCTCCCTCCCGGAGGCAGCGCTGAGGACTAAGCGACCCGTTGCCGCCCTGCGCCTCTTGTTAACCGTAGCTGCCTTAGTTTTGCTTCGGTCGTTTGTATTTTGTTTTGTTATCGTACACGCGTACGTAGAAAAGGAAAGATAGGATATTTAATTTTTAGATTCGTTGCCACGGCTGAAGCTGAAGAGACAGAAAAACGTAAGCGAGCCGAAGTAATAAAATTAAAGGGAACCGAGCGAGAGCCGTCTCCGTCGCCCCGAAAGGGAAAGCCCGTTCCTCCCGGCGAGGAAGGTTCGCCGGTAATAGCGATCGGAATAACAGATGAGCGACATCTAACGGAAGGTGCATACGCGTTACGGAAAGGACGCTGCGTCCATCCGTTTCCGTGCGCGTGACTCTCTGCATCTGTGAAGCGTCGTGCTTTAAGAGCTCCAAGACGGCCAATTCCCGTCTTCGGGGAACGGCGGTCAGGTGGCCAGAGAGAGAGGGAGAGGCAAGCGTGCGAACTGTAAAACGAAGAGGTGGCTTTCAGGAAGGCTCATTTAGCGCGACCCCAGGTTAATTGCCTGGCAATGGTCTTTGGGGCAGCAGGAAGACGGCAGCTCGAAGAGAAGGTAAAGCCTTGCGGAATTAGGACTCCTTCCTTCTCGTGTAGTAGATCCGCTTTAGTGCTTAGAAACAGCTTTGGATTGGTAACTTCTGCAGAGCTTTGAAGCAATTCCGGTTACGTTACGTGTTACACGTTACGTGTTACACGTTACGTGTTACACGTTACGTTACGTGTTACACGTTACGTGTTACACGTTACGTTACGTGTTACACGTTACGTTACGTGTTACACGTTACGTTACGTGTTACACGTTACGTTACGTGTTACACGTTACGTTACGTTACGTTACGTTACGTTACGTGTTACACGTTACGTTACGTGTTACACGTTACGTTACGTGTTACACGTTACGTTACGTGTTACACGTTACGTTACGTGTTACACGTTACGTTACGTGTTACACGTTACGTTACGTGTTACACGTTACGTTACGTGTTACACGTTACGTTACGTGTTACACGTTACGTTACGTGTTACACGTTACGTTACGTGTTACACGTTACGTTACGTGTTACACGTTACGTTACGTTACGTTACGTTACGTTACGTTACGTTACGTTACGTTACGTTACGTTACGTTACGTTACGTTACGTTACGTTACGTTACGTTACGTTACGTTACGTTACGTTACGTTACGTTACGTTACGTTACGTTACGTTACGTTACGTTACGTTACGTTACGTTACGTTACGTTACGTTACGTTACGTTACGTTACGTTACGTTACGTTACGTTACGTTACGTTACGTTACGTTACGTTACGTTACGTTACGTTACGTTACGTTACGTTACGTTACGTTACGTTACGTTACGTTACGTTACGTTACGTTACGTTACGTTACGTTACGTTACGTTACGTTACGTTACGTTACGTTACGTTACGTTACGTTACGTTACGTTACGTTACGTTACGTTACGTTACGTTACGTTACGTTACGTTACGTTACGTTACGTTACGTTACGTTACGTTACGTTACGTTACGTTACGTTACGTTACGTTACGTTACGTTACGTTACGTTACGTTACGTTACGTTACGTTACGTTACGTTACGTTACGTTACGTTACGTTACGTTACGTTACGTTACGTTACGTTACGTTACGTTACGTTACGTTACGTTACGTTACGTTACGTTACGTTACGTTACGTTACGTTACGTTACGTTACGTTACGTTACGTTACGTTACGTTACGTTACGTTACGTTACGTTACGTTACGTTACGTTACGTTACGTTACGTTACGTTACGTTACGTTACGTTACGTTACGTTACGTTACGTTACGTTACGTTACGTTACGTTACGTTACGTTACGTTACGTTACGTTACGTTACGTTACGTTACGTTACGTTACGTTACGTTACGTTACGTTACGTTACGTTACGTGCCAGCGTTGACTCTTAGGCGCCACAGGGGGGAGGAACGTCGCCCACGAGGCCTCGCAAGCCTTGAGGAGCTGTAGGCGCCGACGCCCGTGGCTCGTTCTGTCGGGCGCGCAGAGGTTTGCTTTGGCTGCCGAAATTTCAGCTTGGCTTTGCGCCCTGTAGCGGTGGTAGTTTTGAATTTCTACCTTGTGTTAATGCTAGGCGTTCGGCACATCGGGGAACGACTGTGTGCTGCCGTGAAGAACTGCAGGCTCCCGCCCTCCGCCCTTTCTCGGCAAGTTATCGGGTGTCGAGAGCGGCCGGGAGACTCCGAATGCCGGCGGAAAGGTTCTCTGCCCGCTCCTGACGAGGAGCCTTCGGCCGCGGCAAGGTCGGCGGCGTCCTTCCCGGACTCGTGAGTAATAAGCCGCGGTTCACGGGAAGGGAGGGGAGGGGAGGGGAGGGGAGGGGGGGGGGGAATAGCGCCTGGTAGCCCGGCGGCTCCGGCGTCGCCGTTGCTAGCGGGGCCCCGAGGTCCATGTGAAGCCTCAGCTGCCTGTCGGGAGCTTTGTTTTGGTGTGTTTACCTGGCAAAAGCAGCGAGGGAGGCCTCAAAGAAGAATTTTCGTGCCTAGGTGGGTAAGCTGCGACCCCAGCTGTCTTTGCCTTGCTTTGCCGCTTAGTGTCGTAACGGCGACTTGGGAGCCCGCGATAAAAACCGTTCCGGGGCCGAAGGGAGGCCCTGCGTTTGCCCCGCTTGGGAAACCGTCGTTAAAGCTTGGGGGGGGGGCCGAGCTCTGAAAGGAGACTCTGCCGGTGACCTCGGTGGTCCGATTCGTTTGCAGGCTGACGTTCCGAGGGCCGGCGAGCGGAAGAGGAGCGGCTCAGCCCGTTCGGTTGATTTCGGCGATCCTGTTTTAAGGGAGCGCGTAAGTACAGACGGGGTCTGGGAGGCTTTTCGCCCGAGACGGGAAAGAGCGAGGAAGAGTGGAGAGCGTGGAAAAACTAGGTGCCGCGGGTACTGAAGCTGCTAAGGGCTGAGAGAATTTGGGCTTAAGCATCTGAAAGGGGCTGCTAACGCGCAAGGAGCGGTAAAATACCGTCGCTGGACAGCAGGCTCCTTTCCGGCCCTCCGGCCCCCTCTGCAGCCTTCTCGTTCTGTTTGTTTCTGTTCCTCTTTTCTGGCTGTGCAGCGATCCCGGAAGGACGTGTCTTTTGAGGTGTGCCTTTGCGAGGGTGGTTCGGCTGCCTGGGGGGATGGATCGAAGCCTTTGAGGCTCCCTCCGATCTGTTTCATTTCCTTCTGAATTTCTTCCGTTCTTTGCTTTCTCCTAGGGCGTCTGTCAGCTAACGAGTAAAGAAGGTGGAACGGCCTGTCCGCAGAGGAGAACTGACGCACGGTAAACGTGAATACGCTAGACCTCCGCTACGTCACGGGCGTTTGTTTACGTCCGTGCGTTCAAATCTCTAGTTGCGCATTCGGGACGCGGCATCTGCCCGCTATCCGACTCCTCCGTGTAGCGTAGAAGGCGCTGTACAGCCGCCGGTCTCTACGGGACGTTGTTAGTGAGAAGGAGAACGGTGTATTCCAGCTCGCGACCGCCAAACGGGCTCCTTTAGGTCCGCTTTCAGACTTGGGGCCTACTTCATCGGTCCGCTTGGACGTGGTTTCTCGGGGGGAACGCTAGTGCTTTCCCTGTGCTTTCCCTGTGTCGAAACCGGTAGTTAATAGGCCAGAGCGGTTATGCCGTACCTTCCTTTGAGAGGCGTTTCGTCCGCGTCTCGGGCTTCGGGGAAAATCAATCGGACGGAATTGCCGAAGGCGCGCCTTGAAATAGGCGGTAAATCTAGAAGCGTGTCTGAATCGCGAGGGGCTCGTAACTTGGTCTTTGTCCTCAACGTCTGCTTTTCTTTCGCTCTTATTGCAGGCTTCCCTCCAACGATCGGCGTCGCTGCGGCGTCTCGTGTTTCACGGGCAGCGGTCTCTGCTCAGTAAGGGCGTGAGAACTCCTGCGCTCCCGGAGAGCCCGGGATCCCTGCTCCGGGCTGGTCATTTTAGGCCTTTGTGCGGAGCGTTCTTTCTAGCTACGCGCCCCGCGTGAGCCTCTCCTTCGGCCGTTTTCCCGAGGCGGCGGAAACGCTTCTGGGAAACGCCGTCGTTTCCGAAACGTTTCGCCGTGTCCTTGCCGGTAGGGGATACCGTGAGAGCGGGCAGAGGCGGCCGACGACTGTGCGAGGAAAGAAGCGTGGCGCAAAGAAGGGACCTCTTTGGCCCGCCTGGTCCGCTTTAGAGAGTTTTCTTTTGGACCCGAAGATCGGGTCTGCGAGTGCCGCGCTCAGCGCACGCGTTTGTTTCCCCCCCCCCCCGCCCCCGTTCTTTTAGCGAGACCGTGCGTGTCCTCGAGCTGTTTGTCCCGAGGGGGGAGTCGCTGCGGGAATTGCTGGGGAGGCCCTGACGGCGGGACGTGAAAAAGACGCCTTTGACCGCGTGCGTGCGGCCGAAGGAACGTCAGCCCAAGAATCCGAAGAAGAGATACCGCGTGCCAGCATCTCGTACCGTTTAATAATAAAAACCGAGCAGTCTGTCAAGCAAATAGCGCGGCTTGCTTTGGGCTGTTTATTTTGTTTAACGATCAGTAAAGGCGAGAGGTCGAAAGTTCTAAAGAAGAACGGCTGCTTCTTGGAACGCTTGCAAATTGTCCCGTTAAGTAGGTGGGTGGTTTTTTTTGTTTTCGTTTTGTTTTTTTAAGTGCAGCCTCTGACTCTTTTTTGTCTGTGGAGTATTTTGCAACGATGTTCAAAGGAAAGCGCTGTTACGGAAGCCTCTAGGAGCAGCGGCTCGAGCAGGACACGCGGCGACGCTGCGCCTCGCAGCAGGCGCTGTAAATAAGGGCAGATGAGCCGAGGCGAGGGTGGTGAAATCTCTGCAAAGGGCAGGCGGGGGGGCTCTGCAGGGCTCTGCAGCGGTGTGCGCGTGCCGGGGGCGGCCGCGCGCCCTGCTGCCCTCGGGGCGTCAAAAAAGCGGTACGGCACGGAAAGGGGGGCGCGCGGGCGCGCGGGCGCACGGCGGCCGGCCGCGCGCCCTGCTGCCCTCGGGGCGTCAAAAAAGCGGTACGGCACGGAAAGGGGGGCGCGCGGGCGCACGGCGGCCGGCCGCGCGCCCTGCTGCCCTGGGGGCGTCAAAAAAGCGGTATGGCACGGAAAGGGGGGCGTGCACGCGCACGGTGGCCGGCCGCGCTCACTGCTCCCCTCGGGGCGTCAAAAAAGCGGTATGGCACGGAAAGGGGGGCACGCACGCGCACGGTGGCCGGCCGCGCGCCCTGCTGCACTGGGGGCGTCAAAAAAGCGGTATGGCACGGAAAGGGGGGACGCGCACCCTGCTGCCTTCGGGGCGTCAAAGAAGCGGTATGGCACGGAAAGGGGGGCGCGCGGGCGCACGGTGGCCGGCTGCGCTCACTGCTCCCCTCGGGGCGTCAAAAAAGCGGTACGGCACGGAAAGGGGGGGCGCGCACGCGCACTGGGTTCCGCCGCGCTCACTGCTGCCACCCTGTGTCCGAAAAGCGGTACTGCACCCTGTGGGGGGGGGCGCGCATGCGCACTGGGTTCCGCTGCGCTCACTGCTGCCACCCTGTGTCCGAAAAGCGGTACTGCACCCTGTGGGGGGGGCGCGCATGCGCACTGGGTTCCGACGTGCTCACTGCTGCCACCCTGTGTCCGAAAAGCGGTACTGCACCCTGTGGGGGGCGCGCGCATGCGCACTGGGTTCCGACGTGCTCACTGCTGCCACCCTGTGTCCGAAAAGCGGTACTGCACCCCGTGGGGGGGGGGGGCGCGCGCATGCGCAGACAGCCGGCGCGCACATGCTCAGTGCCGGTCGCCATGTTTGCTGCTGCTCTCCGCCGTTTCGGTAACGGGTAAGCGAATGGAGCGTGCTCGTCGCCCCTTCCCGGTGCTCTTGGAGCGGCCACGGGCACGGGCAGCCCCGGGGCGCTCGCTGGGAGCCCCGGGCTGCCGCGGCGAGCTGCGGTTCGCACGCGTGAGCCGCCCGGCTGCAGCGCCGCGCCATGAGCACGCGAGTGCGCCATTGCGGGTCTCGCCTCCCTTCGTGCTCCCGCCCGCCCCTCGGGCTCCCCCGGCTCCCCCCCCCCGCCCTTCCCGCTCCCCTCGCTCCGCCCCCCGCCCCTCGGGATTCCCCGGCTCCCCCCCGCCCCTCGGGCTCCCCCGGCTCCCCCCCCCGCCCTTCTCGCTCCCCCGCTCCCCTCCCGCTACCCCCCGCCCCTCCCGCTCCCCTAGCTCCCCCCCCCCGCCCCTCGGGATTCCCCGGCTCCCCCCCGCCCCTCGGGCTCCCCCGGCTCCCCCCCCCCGCCCTTCTCGCTCCCCCGCTCCCCTCCCGCTCCCCCCCCGCCCCTCGCGTTCCCCTCGCTCCCCCCCCCGCCCCTCGGGATTCCCCGGCTCCCCCCCGCCCCTCGGGCTCCCCCGGCTCCCCCCCCCCCGCCCTTCTCGCTCCCCCGCTCCCCTCCCGCTCCCCCCCCCCGCCCCTCGCGTTCCCCTCGCTCCCCCCCCCGCCCCTCGGGCTCCCCTCGCGCTCCCCCCCCGCCCTTCCCGCTCCCCCCCCGCCCCTCCCGCCCCCCTCGCTCCCCCCCGCCCCTCCCGCTCCCCCCCCGCCCCTCGCGTTCCCCTCGCTCCCCACCCCCCCGCGCCGTCCGAGCCGGCGCATGCGCGGTGCTCAAGCGCCACTGCCGCCGCGGTCCGTTGGCGAGCGTCGCGTGCGCGGCGGCGGGGAAGCAAGATGGCGGCGAGCAGGGAGGGCGTTTTTGCTGGGCGGCGGCGGGTGAGGGCGGAGGTGGCGTGAAGGATGTGGGGCCCCCGGGTGAGGCGAACGCGTAGGTTCGGGGGGCGTCGGGCTGCGTCCTGCCCGCTGCGGCCGTCGCTGCGTGGAGGCGGCGGTGCGGGGCGAGTTGGGGGGGGGCGCGGGCTGGGACCCGGCGCCGCGCCGGGAGCGCGGGTGTGACTTTGCGTTTTGCGTGCGCGGCGTTTAGGGCGCCGGTTCATTGGCAGCGCGGGCCGGGGCGCGCGCTCGCCCCTGCGGAGGCGGCGCGGCGGGGCGCGGCGGAGCGGGGGGGCAGGCGGGCCCCGGAGCAGGGTTGCGGCGCGGCGTCGGCCCTGTAGTGTTTCCAAACGGCTTACCCCGTAACGTACGATGCAAAGCGGTGTATTAAGACCTTTCCTTTGAGGGAAAGAAGGAAAAAAAAAGAAAGGGGGGAAAGAAAAAAAAAAAAAAAAAACACGGGAAAGAGAAAAAGAACGCGTGTAAATCGAAGTGTTTTGTTGGAAGCGAAATGCAATTTTCTGTCTTTGTTACAGAGGCGGAACCGACAATAGCAAATGCTGACAAAGAGCAAAGCCGGACGAGCGAGCGGTTTTTTGCGCTTACTCCCGAAGGGGCGGGCTGAAAGGAGGAAGCAAAAATGCAGCAGCGGACCCTCGATCTCCCCAGAAGCTGCGACAGTAGGAGGCGTTCTGGCCCGGGTAACCAAGGTAACTCTTGATGCGGAACGTTCGTTCTTTCGGCCTCCCTCCCGGAGGCAGCGCTGAGGACTAAGCGACCCGTTGCCGCCCTGCGCCTCTTGTTAACCGTAGCTGCCTTAGTTTTGCTTCGGTCGTTTGTATTTTGTTTTGTTATCGTACACGCGTACGTAGAAAAGGAAAGATAGGATATTTAATTTTTAGATTCGTTGCCACGGCTGAAGCTGAAGAGACAGAAAAACGTAAGCGAGCCGAAGTAATAAAATTAAAGGGAACCGAGCGAGAGCCGTCTCCGTCGCCCCGAAAGGGAAAGCCCGTTCCTCCCGGCGAGGAAGGTTCGCCGGTAATAGCGATCGGAATAACAGATGAGCGACATCTAACGGAAGGTGCATACGCGTTACGGAAAGGACGCTGCGTCCATCCGTTTCCGTGCGCGTGACTCTCTGCATCTGTGAAGCGTCGTGCTTTAAGAGCTCCAAGACGGCCAATTCCCGTCTTCGGGGAACGGCGGTCAGGTGGCCAGAGAGAGAGGGAGAGGCAAGCGTGCGAACTGTAAAACGAAGAGGTGGCTTTCAGGAAGGCTCATTTAGCGCGACCCCAGGTTAATTGCCTGGCAATGGTCTTTGGGGCAGCAGGAAGACGGCAGCTCGAAGAGAAGGTAAAGCCTTGCGGAATTAGGACTCCTTCCTTCTCGTGTAGTAGATCCGCTTTAGTGCTTAGAAACAGCTTTGGATTGGTAACTTCTGCAGAGCTTTGAAGCAATTCCGGTTACGTTACGTGTTACACGTTACGTGTTACACGTTACGTGTTACACGTTACGTTACGTGTTACACGTTACGTGTTACACGTTACGTTACGTGTTACACGTTACGTTACGTGTTACACGTTACGTTACGTGTTACACGTTACGTTACGTGTTACACGTTACGTTACGTGTTACACGTTACGTTACGTTACGTTACGTTACGTTACGTGTTACACGTTACGTTACGTGTTACACGTTACGTTACGTACGTTACGTGTTACACGTTACGTTACGTGTTACACGTTACGTTACGTGTTACACGTTACGTTACGTTACGTTACGTTACGTTACGTTACGTTACGTTACGTTACGTTACGTTACGTTACGTTACGTTACGTTACGTTACGTTACGTTACGTTACGTTACGTTACGTTACGTTACGTTACGTTACGTTACGTTACGTTACGTTACGTTACGTTACGTTACGTTACGTTACGTTACGTTACGTTACGTTACGTTACGTTACGTTACGTTACGTTACGTTACGTTACGTTACGTTACGTTACGTTACGTTACGTTACGTTACGTTACGTTACGTTACGTTACGTTACGTTACGTTACGTTACGTTACGTTACGTTACGTTACGTTACGTTACGTTACGTTACGTTACGTTACGTTACGTTACGTTACGTTACGTTACGTTACGTTACGTTACGTTACGTTACGTTACGTTACGTTACGTTACGTTACGTTACGTTACGTTACGTTACGTTACGTTACGTTACGTTACGTTACGTTACGTTACGTTACGTTACGTTACGTTACGTTACGTTACGTTACGTTACGTTACGTTACGTTACGTTACGTTACGTTACGTTACGTTACGTTACGTTACGTTACGTTACGTTACGTTACGTTACGTTACGTTACGTTACGTTACGTTACGTGCCAGCGTTGACTCTTAGGCGCCACAGGGGGGAGGAACGTCGCCCACGAGGCCTCGCAAGCCTTGAGGAGCTGTAGGCGCCGACGCCCGTGGCTCGTTCTGTCGGGCGCGCAGAGGTTTGCTTTGGCTGCCGAAATTTCAGCTTGGCTTTGCGCCCTGTAGCGGTGGTAGTTTTGAATTTCTACCTTGTGTTAATGCTAGGCGTTCGGCACATCGGGGAACGACTGTGTGCTGCCGTGAAGAACTGCAGGCTCCCGCCCTCCGCCCTTTCTCGGCAAGTTATCGGGTGTCGAGAGCGGCCGGGAGACTCCGAATGCCGGCGGAAAGGTTCTCTGCCCGCTCCTGACGAGGAGCCTTCGGCCGCGGCAAGGTCGGCGGCGTCCTTCCCGGACTCGTGAGTAATAAGCCGCGGTTCACGGGAAGGGAGGGGAGGGGAGGGGAGGGGAGGGGGGGGGGAATAGCGCCTGGTAGCCCGGCGGCTCCGGCGTCGCCGTTGCTAGCGGGGCCCCGAGGTCCATGTGAAGCCTCAGCTGCCTGTCGGGAGCTTTGTTTTGGTGTGTTTACCTGGCAAAAGCAGCGAGGGAGGCCTCAAAGAAGAATTTTCGTGCCTAGGTGGGTAAGCTGCGACCCCAGCTGTCTTTGCCTTGCTTTGCCGCTTAGTGTCGTAACGGCGACTTGGGAGCCCGCGATAAAAACCGTTCCGGGGCCGAAGGGAGGCCCTGCGTTTGCCCCGCTTGGGAAACCGTCGTTAAAGCTTGGGGGGGGGGCCGAGCTCTGAAAGGAGACTCTGCCGGTGACCTCGGTGGTCCGATTCGTTTGCAGGCTGACGTTCCGAGGGCCGGCGAGCGGAAGAGGAGCGGCTCAGCCCGTTCGGTTGATTTCGGCGATCCTGTTTTAAGGGAGCGCGTAAGTACAGACGGGGTCTGGGAGGCTTTTCGCCCGAGACGGGAAAGAGCGAGGAAGAGTGGAGAGCGTGGAAAAACTAGGTGCCGCGGGTACTGAAGCTGCTAAGGGCTGAGAGAATTTGGGCTTAAGCATCTGAAAGGGGCTGCTAACGCGCAAGGAGCGGTAAAATACCGTCGCTGGACAGCAGGCTCCTTTCCGGCCCTCCGGCCCCCTCTGCAGCCTTCTCGTTCTGTTTGTTTCTGTTCCTCTTTTCTGGCTGTGCAGCGATCCCGGAAGGACGTGTCTTTTGAGGTGTGCCTTTGCGAGGGTGGTTCGGCTGCCTGGGGGGATGGATCGAAGCCTTTGAGGCTCCCTCCGATCTGTTTCATTTCCTTCTGAATTTCTTCCGTTCTTTGCTTTCTCCTAGGGCGTCTGTCAGCTAACGAGTAAAGAAGGTGGAACGGCCTGTCCGCAGAGGAGAACTGACGCACGGTAAACGTGAATACGCTAGACCTCCGCTACGTCACGGGCGTTTGTTTACGTCCGTGCGTTCAAATCTCTAGTTGCGCATTCGGGACGCGGCATCTGCCCGCTATCCGACTCCTCCGTGTAGCGTAGAAGGCGCTGTACAGCCGCCGGTCTCTACGGGACGTTGTTAGTGAGAAGGAGAACGGTGTATTCCAGCTCGCGACCGCCAAACGGGCTCCTTTAGGTCCGCTTTCAGACTTGGGGCCTACTTCATCGGTCCGCTTGGACGTGGTTTCTCGGGGGGAACGCTAGTGCTTTCCCTGTGCTTTCCCTGTGTCGAAACCGGTAGTTAATAGGCCAGAGCGGTTATGCCGTACCTTCCTTTGAGAGGCGTTTCGTCCGCGTCTCGGGCTTCGGGGAAAATCAATCGGACGGAATTGCCGAAGGCGCGCCTTGAAATAGGCGGTAAATCTAGAAGCGTGTCTGAATCGCGAGGGGCTCGTAACTTGGTCTTTGTCCTCAACGTCTGCTTTTCTTTCGCTCTTATTGCAGGCTTCCCTCCAACGATCGGCGTCGCTGCGGCGTCTCGTGTTTCACGGGCAGCGGTCTCTGCTCAGTAAGGGCGTGAGAACTCCTGCGCTCCCGGAGAGCCCGGGATCCCTGCTCCGGGCTGGTCATTTTAGGCCTTTGTGCGGAGCGTTCTTTCTAGCTACGCGCCCCGCGTGAGCCTCTCCTTCGGCCGTTTTCCCGAGGCGGCGGAAACGCTTCTGGGAAACGCCGTCGTTTCCGAAACGTTTCGCCGTGTCCTTGCCGGTAGGGGATACCGTGAGAGCGGGCAGAGGCGGCCGACGACTGTGCGAGGAAAGAAGCGTGGCGCAAAGAAGGGACCTCTTTGGCCCGCCTGGTCCGCTTTAGAGAGTTTTCTTTTGGACCCGAAGATCGGGTCTGCGAGTGCCGCGCTCAGCGCACGCGTTTGTTTCCCCCCCCCCCCGCCCCCGTTCTTTTAGCGAGACCGTGCGTGTCCTCGAGCTGTTTGTCCCGAGGGGGGAGTCGCTGCGGGAATTGCTGGGGAGGCCCTGACGGCGGGACGTGAAAAAGACGCCTTTGACCGCGTGCGTGCGGCCGAAGGAACGTCAGCCCAAGAATCCGAAGAAGAGATACCGCGTGCCAGCATCTCGTACCGTTTAATAATAAAAACCGAGCAGTCTGTCAAGCAAATAGCGCGGCTTGCTTTGGGCTGTTTATTTTGTTTAACGATCAGTAAAGGCGAGAGGTCGAAAGTTCTAAAGAAGAACGGCTGCTTCTTGGAACGCTTGCAAATTGTCCCGTTAAGTAGGTGGGTGGTTTTTTTTGTTTTCGTTTTGTTTTTTTAAGTGCAGCCTCTGACTCTTTTTTGTCTGTGGAGTATTTTGCAACGATGTTCAAAGGAAAGCGCTGTTACGGAAGCCTCTAGGAGCAGCGGCTCGAGCAGGACACGCGGCGACGCTGCGCCTCGCAGCAGGCGCTGTAAATAAGGGCAGATGAGCCGAGGCGAGGGTGGTGAAATCTCTGCAAAGGGCAGGCGGGGGGGCTCTGCAGGGCTCTGCAGCGGTGTGCGCGTGCCGGGGGCGGCCGCGCGCCCTGCTGCCCTCGGGGCGTCAAAAAAGCGGTACGGCACGGAAAGGGGGGCGCGCGGGCGCGCGGGCGCACGGCGGCCGGCCGCGCGCCCTGCTGCCCTCGGGGCGTCAAAAAAGCGGTACGGCACGGAAAGGGGGGCGCGCGGGCGCACGGCGGCCGGCCGCGCGCCCTGCTGCCCTGGGGGCGTCAAAAAAGCGGTATGGCACGGAAAGGGGGGCGTGCACGCGCACGGTGGCCGGCCGCGCTCACTGCTCCCCTCGGGGCGTCAAAAAAGCGGTATGGCACGGAAAGGGGGGCACGCACGCGCACGGTGGCCGGCCGCGCGCCCTGCTGCACTGGGGGCGTCAAAAAAGCGGTATGGCACGGAAAGGGGGGACGCGCACCCTGCTGCCTTCGGGGCGTCAAAGAAGCGGTATGGCACGGAAAGGGGGGCGCGCGGGCGCACGGTGGCCGGCTGCGCTCACTGCTCCCCTCGGGGCGTCAAAAAAGCGGTACGGCACGGAAAGGGGGGGCGCGCACGCGCACTGGGTTCCGCCGCGCTCACTGCTGCCACCCTGTGTCCGAAAAGCGGTACTGCACCCTGTGGGGGGGGGCGCGCATGCGCACTGGGTTCCGCTGCGCTCACTGCTGCCACCCTGTGTCCGAAAAGCGGTACTGCACCCTGTGGGGGGGGCGCGCATGCGCACTGGGTTCCGACGTGCTCACTGCTGCCACCCTGTGTCCGAAAAGCGGTACTGCACCCTGTGGGGGGCGCGCGCATGCGCACTGGGTTCCGACGTGCTCACTGCTGCCACCCTGTGTCCGAAAAGCGGTACTGCACCCCGTGGGGGGGGGGGGCGCGCGCATGCGCAGACAGCCGGCGCGCACATGCTCAGTGCCGGTCGCCATGTTTGCTGCTGCTCTCCGCCGTTTCGGTAACGGGTAAGCGAATGGAGCGTGCTCGTCGCCCCTTCCCGGTGCTCTTGGAGCGGCCACGGGCACGGGCAGCCCCGGGGCGCTCGCTGGGAGCCCCGGGCTGCCGCGGCGAGCTGCGGTTCGCACGCGTGAGCCGCCCGGCTGCAGCGCCGCGCCATGAGCACGCGAGTGCGCCATTGCGGGTCTCGCCTCCCTTCGTGCTCCCGCCCGCCCCTCGGGCTCCCCCGGCTCCCCCCCCCCGCCCTTCCCGCTCCCCTCGCTCCGCCCCCCGCCCCTCGGGATTCCCCGGCTCCCCCCCGCCCCTCGGGCTCCCCCGGCTCCCCCCCCCGCCCTTCTCGCTCCCCCGCTCCCCTCCCGCTACCCCCCGCCCCTCCCGCTCCCCTAGCTCCCCCCCCCCGCCCCTCGGGATTCCCCGGCTCCCCCCCGCCCCTCGGGCTCCCCCGGCTCCCCCCCCCCGCCCTTCTCGCTCCCCCGCTCCCCTCCCGCTCCCCCCCCGCCCCTCGCGTTCCCCTCGCTCCCCCCCCCGCCCCTCGGGATTCCCCGGCTCCCCCCCGCCCCTCGGGCTCCCCCGGCTCCCCCCCCCCCGCCCTTCTCGCTCCCCCGCTCCCCTCCCGCTCCCCCCCCCCGCCCCTCGCGTTCCCCTCGCTCCCCCCCCCGCCCCTCGGGCTCCCCTCGCGCTCCCCCCCCGCCCTTCCCGCTCCCCCCCCGCCCCTCCCGCCCCCCTCGCTCCCCCCCGCCCCTCCCGCTCCCCCCCCGCCCCTCGCGTTCCCCTCGCTCCCCACCCCCCCGCGCCGTCCGAGCCGGCGCATGCGCGGTGCTCAAGCGCCACTGCCGCCGCGGTCCGTTGGCGAGCGTCGCGTGCGCGGCGGCGGGGAAGCAAGATGGCGGCGAGCAGGGAGGGCGTTTTTGCTGGGCGGCGGCGGGTGAGGGCGGAGGTGGCGTGAAGGATGTGGGGCCCCCGGGTGAGGCGAACGCGTAGGTTCGGGGGGCGTCGGGCTGCGTCCTGCCCGCTGCGGCCGTCGCTGCGTGGAGGCGGCGGTGCGGGGCGAGTTGGGGGGGGGCGCGGGCTGGGACCCGGCGCCGCGCCGGGAGCGCGGGTGTGACTTTGCGTTTTGCGTGCGCGGCGTTTAGGGCGCCGGTTCATTGGCAGCGCGGGCCGGGGCGCGCGCTCGCCCCTGCGGAGGCGGCGCGGCGGGGCGCGGCGGAGCGGGGGGGCAGGCGGGCCCCGGAGCAGGGTTGCGGCGCGGCGTCGGCCCTGTAGTGTTTCCAAACGGCTTACCCCGTAACGTACGATGCAAAGCGGTGTATTAAGACCTTTCCTTTGAGGGAAAGAAGGAAAAAAAAAGAAAGGGGGGAAAGAAAAAAAAAAAAAAAAACACGGGAAAGAGAAAAAGAACGCGTGTAAATCGAAGTGTTTTGTTGGAAGCGAAATGCAATTTTCTGTCTTTGTTACAGAGGCGGAACCGACAATAGCAAATGCTGACAAAGAGCAAAGCCGGACGAGCGAGCGGTTTTTTGCGCTTACTCCCGAAGGGGCGGGCTGAAAGGAGGAAGCAAAAATGCAGCAGCGGACCCTCGATCTCCCCAGAAGCTGCGACAGTAGGAGGCGTTCTGGCCCGGGTAACCAAGGTAACTCTTGATGCGGAACGTTCGTTCTTTCGGCCTCCCTCCCGGAGGCAGCGCTGAGGACTAAGCGACCCGTTGCCGCCCTGCGCCTCTTGTTAACCGTAGCTGCCTTAGTTTTGCTTCGGTCGTTTGTATTTTGTTTTGTTATCGTACACGCGTACGTAGAAAAGGAAAGATAGGATATTTAATTTTTAGATTCGTTGCCACGGCTGAAGCTGAAGAGACAGAAAAACGTAAGCGAGCCGAAGTAATAAAATTAAAGGGAACCGAGCGAGAGCCGTCTCCGTCGCCCCGAAAGGGAAAGCCCGTTCCTCCCGGCGAGGAAGGTTCGCCGGTAATAGCGATCGGAATAACAGATGAGCGACATCTAACGGAAGGTGCATACGCGTTACGGAAAGGACGCTGCGTCCATCCGTTTCCGTGCGCGTGACTCTCTGCATCTGTGAAGCGTCGTGCTTTAAGAGCTCCAAGACGGCCAATTCCCGTCTTCGGGGAACGGCGGTCAGGTGGCCAGAGAGAGAGGGAGAGGCAAGCGTGCGAACTGTAAAACGAAGAGGTGGCTTTCAGGAAGGCTCATTTAGCGCGACCCCAGGTTAATTGCCTGGCAATGGTCTTTGGGGCAGCAGGAAGACGGCAGCTCGAAGAGAAGGTAAAGCCTTGCGGAATTAGGACTCCTTCCTTCTCGTGTAGTAGATCCGCTTTAGTGCTTAGAAACAGCTTTGGATTGGTAACTTCTGCAGAGCTTTGAAGCAATTCCGGTTACGTTACGTGTTACACGTTACGTGTTACACGTTACGTGTTACACGTTACGTTACGTGTTACACGTTACGTGTTACACGTTACGTTACGTGTTACACGTTACGTTACGTGTTACACGTTACGTTACGTGTTACACGTTACGTTACGTGTTACACGTTACGTTACGTGTTACACGTTACGTTACGTTACGTTACGTTACGTTACGTGTTACACGTTACGTTACGTGTTACACGTTACGTTACGTGTTACACGTTACGTTACGTGTTACACGTTACGTTACGTGTTACACGTTACGTTACGTGTTACACGTTACGTTACGTGTTACACGTTACGTTACGTGTTACACGTTACGTTACGTTACGTTACGTTACGTTACGTTACGTTACGTTACGTTACGTTACGTTACGTTACGTTACGTTACGTTACGTTACGTTACGTTACGTTACGTTACGTTACGTTACGTTACGTTACGTTACGTTACGTTACGTTACGTTACGTTACGTTACGTTACGTTACGTTACGTTACGTTACGTTACGTTACGTTACGTTACGTTACGTTACGTTACGTTACGTTACGTTACGTTACGTTACGTTACGTTACGTTACGTTACGTTACGTTACGTTACGTTACGTTACGTTACGTTACGTTACGTTACGTTACGTTACGTTACGTTACGTTACGTTACGTTACGTTACGTTACGTTACGTTACGTTACGTTACGTTACGTTACGTTACGTTACGTTACGTTACGTTACGTTACGTTACGTTACGTTACGTTACGTTACGTTACGTTACGTTACGTTACGTTACGTTACGTTACGTTACGTTACGTTACGTTACGTTACGTTACGTTACGTTACGTTACGTTACGTTACGTTACGTTACGTTACGTTACGTTACGTTACGTTACGTTACGTTACGTTACGTTACGTTACGTTACGTTACGTTACGTTACGTTACGTTACGTTACGTTACGTTACGTTACGTTACGTTACGTTACGTTACGTTACGTTACGTTACGTTACGTTACGTTACGTTACGTTACGTTACGTTACGTTACGTTACGTTACGTTACGTTACGTTACGTTACGTTACGTTACGTTACGTGCCAGCGTTGACTCTTAGGCGCCACAGGGGGGAGGAACGTCGCCCACGAGGCCTCGCAAGCCTTGAGGAGCTGTAGGCGCCGACGCCCGTGGCTCGTTCTGTCGGGCGCGCAGAGGTTTGCTTTGGCTGCCGAAATTTCAGCTTGGCTTTGCGCCCTGTAGCGGTGGTAGTTTTGAATTTCTACCTTGTGTTAATGCTAGGCGTTCGGCACATCGGGGAACGACTGTGTGCTGCCGTGAAGAACTGCAGGCTCCCGCCCTCCGCCCTTTCTCGGCAAGTTATCGGGTGTCGAGAGCGGCCGGGAGACTCCGAATGCCGGCGGAAAGGTTCTCTGCCCGCTCCTGACGAGGAGCCTTCGGCCGCGGCAAGGTCGGCGGCGTCCTTCCCGGACTCGTGAGTAATAAGCCGCGGTTCACGGGAAGGGAGGGGAGGGGAGGGGAGGGGGGGGGGAATAGCGCCTGGTAGCCCGGCGGCTCCGGCGTCGCCGTTGCTAGCGGGGCCCCGAGGTCCATGTGAAGCCTCAGCTGCCTGTCGGGAGCTTTGTTTTGGTGTGTTTACCTGGCAAAAGCAGCGAGGGAGGCCTCAAAGAAGAATTTTCGTGCCTAGGTGGGTAAGCTGCGACCCCAGCTGTCTTTGCCTTGCTTTGCCGCTTAGTGTCGTAACGGCGACTTGGGAGCCCGCGATAAAAACCGTTCCGGGGCCGAAGGGAGGCCCTGCGTTTGCCCCGCTTGGGAAACCGTCGTTAAAGCTTGGGGGGGGGGCCGAGCTCTGAAAGGAGACTCTGCCGGTGACCTCGGTGGTCCGATTCGTTTGCAGGCTGACGTTCCGAGGGCCGGCGAGCGGAAGAGGAGCGGCTCAGCCCGTTCGGTTGATTTCGGCGATCCTGTTTTAAGGGAGCGCGTAAGTACAGACGGGGTCTGGGAGGCTTTTCGCCCGAGACGGGAAAGAGCGAGGAAGAGTGGAGAGCGTGGAAAAACTAGGTGCCGCGGGTACTGAAGCTGCTAAGGGCTGAGAGAATTTGGGCTTAAGCATCTGAAAGGGGCTGCTAACGCGCAAGGAGCGGTAAAATACCGTCGCTGGACAGCAGGCTCCTTTCCGGCCCTCCGGCCCGCAGCCTTCTCGTTCTGTTTGTTTCTGTTCCTCTTTTCTGGCTGTGCAGCGATCCCGGAAGGACGTGTCTTTTGAGGTGTGCCTTTGCGAGGGTGGTTCGGCTGCCTGGGGGGATGGATCGAAGCCTTTGAGGCTCCCTCCGATCTGTTTCATTTCCTTCTGAATTTCTTCCGTTCTTTGCTTTCTCCTAGGGCGTCTGTCAGCTAACGAGTAAAGAAGGTGGAACGGCCTGTCCGCAGAGGAGAACTGACGCACGGTAAACGTGAATACGCTAGACCTCCGCTACGTCACGGGCGTTTGTTTACGTCCGTGCGTTCAAATCTCTAGTTGCGCATTCGGGACGCGGCATCTGCCCGCTATCCGACTCCTCCGTGTAGCGTAGAAGGCGCTGTACAGCCGCCGGTCTCTACGGGACGTTGTTAGTGAGAAGGAGAACGGTGTATTCCAGCTCGCGACCGCCAAACGGGCTCCTTTAGGTCCGCTTTCAGACTTGGGGCCTACTTCATCGGTCCGCTTGGACGTGGTTTCTCGGGGGGAACGCTAGTGCTTTCCCTGTGCTTTCCCTGTGTCGAAACCGGTAGTTAATAGGCCAGAGCGGTTATGCCGTACCTTCCTTTGAGAGGCGTTTCGTCCGCGTCTCGGGCTTCGGGGAAAATCAATCGGACGGAATTGCCGAAGGCGCGCCTTGAAATAGGCGGTAAATCTAGAAGCGTGTCTGAATCGCGAGGGGCTCGTAACTTGGTCTTTGTCCTCAACGTCTGCTTTTCTTTCGCTCTTATTGCAGGCTTCCCTCCAACGATCGGCGTCGCTGCGGCGTCTCGTGTTTCACGGGCAGCGGTCTCTGCTCAGTAAGGGCGTGAGAACTCCTGCGCTCCCGGAGAGCCCGGGATCCCTGCTCCGGGCTGGTCATTTTAGGCCTTTGTGCGGAGCGTTCTTTCTAGCTACGCGCCCCGCGTGAGCCTCTCCTTCGGCCGTTTTCCCGAGGCGGCGGAAACGCTTCTGGGAAACGCCGTCGTTTCCGAAACGTTTCGCCGTGTCCTTGCCGGTAGGGGATACCGTGAGAGCGGGCAGAGGCGGCCGACGACTGTGCGAGGAAAGAAGCGTGGCGCAAAGAAGGGACCTCTTTGGCCCGCCTGGTCCGCTTTAGAGAGTTTTCTTTTGGACCCGAAGATCGGGTCTGCGAGTGCCGCGCTCAGCGCACGCGTTTGTTTCCCCCCCCCCCCGCCCCCGTTCTTTTAGCGAGACCGTGCGTGTCCTCGAGCTGTTTGTCCCGAGGGGGGAGTCGCTGCGGGAATTGCTGGGGAGGCCCTGACGGCGGGACGTGAAAAAGACGCCTTTGACCGCGTGCGTGCGGCCGAAGGAACGTCAGCCCAAGAATCCGAAGAAGAGATACCGCGTGCCAGCATCTCGTACCGTTTAATAATAAAAACCGAGCAGTCTGTCAAGCAAATAGCGCGGCTTGCTTTGGGCTGTTTATTTTGTTTAACGATCAGTAAAGGCGAGAGGTCGAAAGTTCTAAAGAAGAACGGCTGCTTCTTGGAACGCTTGCAAATTGTCCCGTTAAGTAGGTGGGTGGTTTTTTTTGTTTTCGTTTTGTTTTTTTAAGTGCAGCCTCTGACTCTTTTTTGTCTGTGGAGTATTTTGCAACGATGTTCAAAGGAAAGCGCTGTTACGGAAGCCTCTAGGAGCAGCGGCTCGAGCAGGACACGCGGCGACGCTGCGCCTCGCAGCAGGCGCTGTAAATAAGGGCAGATGAGCCGAGGCGAGGGTGGTGAAATCTCTGCAAAGGGCAGGCGGGGGGGCTCTGCAGGGCTCTGCAGCGGTGTGCGCGTGCCGGGGGCGGCCGCGCGCCCTGCTGCCCTCGGGGCGTCAAAAAAGCGGTACGGCACGGAAAGGGGGGCGCGCGGGCGCGCGGGCGCACGGCGGCCGGCCGCGCGCCCTGCTGCCCTCGGGGCGTCAAAAAAGCGGTACGGCACGGAAAGGGGGGCGCGCGGGCGCACGGCGGCCGGCCGCGCGCCCTGCTGCCCTGGGGGCGTCAAAAAAGCGGTATGGCACGGAAAGGGGGGCGTGCACGCGCACGGTGGCCGGCCGCGCTCACTGCTCCCCTCGGGGCGTCAAAAAAGCGGTATGGCACGGAAAGGGGGGCACGCACGCGCACGGTGGCCGGCCGCGCGCCCTGCTGCACTGGGGGCGTCAAAAAAGCGGTATGGCACGGAAAGGGGGGACGCGCACCCTGCTGCCTTCGGGGCGTCAAAGAAGCGGTATGGCACGGAAAGGGGGGCGCGCGGGCGCACGGTGGCCGGCTGCGCTCACTGCTCCCCTCGGGGCGTCAAAAAAGCGGTACGGCACGGAAAGGGGGGGCGCGCACGCGCACTGGGTTCCGCCGCGCTCACTGCTGCCACCCTGTGTCCGAAAAGCGGTACTGCACCCTGTGGGGGGGGGCGCGCATGCGCACTGGGTTCCGCTGCGCTCACTGCTGCCACCCTGTGTCCGAAAAGCGGTACTGCACCCTGTGGGGGGGGCGCGCATGCGCACTGGGTTCCGACGTGCTCACTGCTGCCACCCTGTGTCCGAAAAGCGGTACTGCACCCTGTGGGGGGCGCGCGCATGCGCACTGGGTTCCGACGTGCTCACTGCTGCCACCCTGTGTCCGAAAAGCGGTACTGCACCCCGTGGGGGGGGGGGCGCGCGCATGCGCAGACAGCCGGCGCGCACATGCTCAGTGCCGGTCGCCATGTTTGCTGCTGCTCTCCGCCGTTTCGGTAACGGGTAAGCGAATGGAGCGTGCTCGTCGCCCCTTCCCGGTGCTCTTGGAGCGGCCACGGGCACGGGCGGGCACGGGCAGCCCCGGGGCGCTCGCTGGGAGCCCCGGGCTGCCGCGGCGAGCTGCGGTTCGCACGCGTGAGCCGCCCGGCTGCAGCGCCGCGCCATGAGCACGCGAGTGCGCCATTGCGGGTCTCGCCTCCCTTCGTGCTCCCGCCCGCCCCTCGGGCTCCCCCGGCTCCCCCCCCCCGCCCTTCCCGCTCCCCTCGCTCCGCCCCCCGCCCCTCGGGATTCCCCGGCTCCCCCCCGCCCCTCGGGCTCCCCCGGCTCCCCCCCCCGCCCTTCTCGCTCCCCCGCTCCCCTCCCGCTACCCCCCGCCCCTCCCGCTCCCCTAGCTCCCCCCCCCCGCCCCTCGGGATTCCCCGGCTCCCCCCCGCCCCTCGGGCTCCCCCGGCTCCCCCCCCCCGCCCTTCTCGCTCCCCCGCTCCCCTCCCGCTCCCCCCCCGCCCCTCGCGTTCCCCTCGCTCCCCCCCCCGCCCCTCGGGATTCCCCGGCTCCCCCCCGCCCCTCGGGCTCCCCCGGCTCCCCCCCCCCCGCCCTTCTCGCTCCCCCGCTCCCCTCCCGCTCCCCCCCCCCGCCCCTCGCGTTCCCCTCGCTCCCCCCCCCGCCCCTCGGGCTCCCCTCGCGCTCCCCCCCCGCCCTTCCCGCTCCCCCCCCGCCCCTCCCGCCCCCCTCGCTCCCCCCCGCCCCTCCCGCTCCCCCCCCGCCCCTCGCGTTCCCCTCGCTCCCCACCCCCCCGCGCCGTCCGAGCCGGCGCATGCGCGGTGCTCAAGCGCCACTGCCGCCGCGGTCCGTTGGCGAGCGTCGCGTGCGCGGCGGCGGGGAAGCAAGATGGCGGCGAGCAGGGAGGGCGTTTTTGCTGGGCGGCGGCGGGTGAGGGCGGAGGTGGCGTGAAGGATGTGGGGCCCCCGGGTGAGGCGAACGCGTAGGTTCGGGGGGCGTCGGGCTGCGTCCTGCCCGCTGCGGCCGTCGCTGCGTGGAGGCGGCGGTGCGGGGCGAGTTGGGGGGGGGCGCGGGCTGGGACCCGGCGCCGCGCCGGGAGCGCGGGTGTGACTTTGCGTTTTGCGTGCGCGGCGTTTAGGGCGCCGGTTCGTTGGCAGCGCGGGCCGGGGCGCGCGCTCGCCCCTGCGGAGGCGGCGCGGCGGGGCGCGGCGGAGCGGGGGGGCAGGCGGGCCCCGGAGCAGGGTTGCGGCGCGGCGTCGGCCCCGTAGTGTTTCCAAACGGCTTACCCCGTAACGTACGATGCAAAGCGGCGTATTAAGACCTTTCCTTTGAGGGAAAGAAGGAAAAAGAAAGAAAGGGGGGAAAGAAAAAAAAAAAAAAAAAACACGGGAAAGAGAAAAAGAACGCGTGTAAATCGAAGTGTTTTGTTGGAAGCGAAATGCAATTTTCTGTCTTTGTTACAGAGGCGGAACCGACAATAGCAAATGCTGACAAAGAGCAAAGCCGGACGAGCGAGCGGTTTTTTGCGCTTACTCCCGAAGGGGCGGGCTGAAAGGAGGAAGCAAAAATGCAGCAGCGGACCCTCGATCTCCCCAGAAGCTGCGACAGTAGGAGGCGTTCTGGCCCGGGTAACCAAGGTAACTCTTGATGCGGAACGTTCGTTCTTTCGGCCTCCCTCCCGGAGGCAGCGCTGAGGACTAAGCGACCCGTTGCCGCCCTGCGCCTCTTGTTAACCGTAGCTGCCTTAGTTTTGCTTCGGTCGTTTGTATTTTGTTTTGTTATCGTACACGCGTACGTAGAAAAGGAAAGATAGGATATTTAATTTTTAGGTTCGTTGCCACGGCTGAAGCTGAAGAGACAGAAAAACGTAAGCGAGCCGAAGTAATAAAATTAAAGGGAACCGAGCGAGAGCCGTCTCCGTCGCCCCGAAAGGGAAAGCCCGTTCCTCCCGGCGAGGAAGGTTCGCCGGTAATAGCGATCGGAATAACCGATGACCGACATCTAACGGAAGGTGCGTACGCGTTACGGAAAGGACGCTGCGTCCATCCGTTTCCGTGCGCGTGACTCTCTGCATCTGTGAAGCGTCGTGCTTTAAGAGCTCCAAGACGGCCAATTCCCGTCTTCGGGGAACGGCGGTCAGGTGGCCAGAGAGAGAGGGAGAGGCAAGCGTGCGAATTGTAAAACGAAGAGGTGGCTTTCAGGAAGGCTCATTTAGCGCGACCCCAGGTTAATTGCCTGGCAATGGTCTTTGGGGCAGCAGGAAGACGGCAGCTCGAAGAGAAGGTAAAGCCTTGCGGAATTAGGACTCCTTCCTTCTCGTGTAGTAGATCCGCTTTAGTGCTTAGAAACAGCTTTGGATTGGTAACTTCTGCAGAGCTTTGAAGCAATTCCGGTTACGTTACGTGTTACACGTTACGTGTTACACGTTACGTGTTACACGTTACGTGTTACACGTTACGTGTTACACGTTACGTGTTACACGTTACGTTACGTTACGTGTTACACGTTACGTTACGTTACGTGTTACACGTTACGTTACGTGTTACACGTTACGTTACGTGTTACACGTTACGTTACGTGTTACACGTTACGTTACGTGTTACACGTTACGTTACGTGTTACACGTTACGTTACGTGTTACACGTTACGTTACGTGTTACACGTTACGTTACGTGTTACACGTTACGTTACGTGTTACACGTTACGTTACGTGTTACACGTTACGTTACGTGTTACACGTTACGTTACGTGTTACACGTTACGTTACGTGTTACACGTTACGTTACGTTACGTGTTACACGTTACGTTACGTTACGTTACGTTACGTTACGTTACGTTACGTTACGTTACGTTACGTTACGTTACGTTACGTTACGTTACGTTACGTTACGTTACGTTACGTTACGTTACGTTACGTTACGTTACGTTACGTTACGTTACGTTACGTTACGTTACGTTACGTTACGTTACGTTACGTTACGTTACGTTACGTTACGTTACGTTACGTTACGTTACGTTACGTTACGTTACGTTACGTTACGTTACGTTACGTTACGTTACGTTACGTTACGTTACGTTACGTTACGTTACGTTACGTTACGTTACGTTACGTTACGTTACGTTACGTTACGTTACGTTACGTTACGTTACGTTACGTTACGTTACGTTACGTTACGTTACGTTACGTTACGTTACGTTACGTTACGTTACGTTACGTTACGTTACGTTACGTTACGTTACGTTACGTTACGTTACGTTACGTTACGTTACGTTACGTTACGTTACGTTACGTTACGTTACGTTACGTTACGTTACGTTACGTTACGTTACGTTACGTTACGTTACGTTACGTTACGTTACGTTACGTTACGTTACGTTACGTTACGTTACGTTACGTTACGTTACGTTACGTTACGTTACGTTACGTTACGTTACGTTACGTTACGTTACGTTACGTTACGTTACGTTACGTTACGTTACGTTACGTTACGTTACGTTACGTTACGTTACGTTACGTTACGTTACGTTACGTTACGTTACGTTACGTTACGTTACGTTACGTTACGTTACGTTACGTTACGTTACGTTACGTTACGTTACGTTACGTTACGTTACGTTACGTTACGTTACGTTACGTTACGTTACGTTACGTTACGTTACGTTACGTTACGTTACGTTACGTGCCAGCGTTGACTCTTAGGCGCCACAGGGGGGAGGAACGTCGCCCACGAGGCCTCGCAAGCCTTGAGGAGCTGTAGGCGCCGACGCCCGTGGCTCGTTCTGTCGGGCGCGCAGAGGTTTGCTTTGGCTGCCGAAATTTCAGCTTGGCTTTGCGCCCTGTAGCGGTGGTAGTTTTGAATTTCTACCTTGTGTTAATGCTAGGCGTTCGGCACATCGGGGAACGACTGTGTGCTGCCGTGAAGAACTGCAGGCTCCCGCCCTCCGCCCTTTCTCGGCAAGTTATCGGGTGTCGAGAGCGGCCGGGAGACTCCGAATGCCGGCGGAAAGGTTCTCTGCCCGCTCCTGACGAGGAGCCTTCGGCCGCGGCAAGGTCGGCGGCGTCCTTCCCGGACTCGTGAGTAATAAGCCGCGGTTCACGGGAAGGGAGGGGAGGGGAGGGGAGGGGAGGGGGGGGGGAATAGCGCCTGGTAGCCCGGCGGCTCCGGCGTCGCCGTTGCTAGCGGGGCCCCGAGGTCCATGTGAAGCCTCAGCTGCCTGTCGGGAGCTTTGTTTTGGTGTGTTTACCTGGCAAAAGCAGCGAGGGAGGCCTCAAAGAAGAATTTTCGTGCCTAGGTGGGTAAGCTGCGACCCCAGCTGTCTTTGCCTTGCTTTGCCGCTTAGTGTCGTAACGGCGACTTGGGAGCCCGCGATAAAAACCGTTCCGGGGCCGAAGGGAGGCCCTGCGTTTGCCCCGCTTGGGAAACCGTCGTTAAAGCTTGGGGGGGGGGCCGAGCTCTGAAAGGAGACTCTGCCGGTGACCTCGGTGGTCCGATTCGTTTGCAGGCTGACGTTCCGAGGGCCGGCGAGCGGAAGAGGAGCGGCTCAGCCCGTTCGGTTGATTTCGGCGATCCTGTTTTAAGGGAGCGCGTAAGTACAGACGGGGTCTGGGAGGCTTTTCGCCCGAGACGGGAAAGAGCGAGGAAGAGTGGAGAGCGTGGAAAAACTAGGTGCCGCGGGTACTGAAGCTGCTAAGGGCTGAGAGAATTTGGGCTTAAGCATCTGAAAGGGGCTGCTAACGCGCAAGGAGCGGTAAAATACCGTCGCTGGACAGCAGGCTCCTTTCCGGCCCTCCGGCCCCCTCTGCAGCCTTCTCGTTCTGTTTGTTTCTGTTCCTCTTTTCTGGCTGTGCAGCGATCCCGGAAGGACGTGTCTTTTGAGGTGTGCCTTTGCGAGGGTGGTTCGGCTGCCTGGGGGGATGGATCGAAGCCTTTGAGGCTCCCTCCGATCTGTTTCATTTCCTTCTGAATTTCTTCCGTTCTTTGCTTTCTCCTAGGGCGTCTGTCAGCTAACGAGTAAAGAAGGTGGAACGGCCTGTCCGCAGAGGAGAACTGACGCACGGTAAACGTGAATACGCTAGACCTCCGCTACGTCACGGGCGTTTGTTTACGTCCGTGCGTTCAAATCTCTAGTTGCGCATTCGGGACGCGGCATCTGCCCGCTATCCGACTCCTCCGTGTAGCGTAGAAGGCGCTGTACAGCCGCCGGTCTCTACGGGACGTTGTTAGTGAGAAGGAGAACGGTGTATTCCAGCTCGCGACCGCCAAACGGGCTCCTTTAGGTCCGCTTTCAGACTTGGGGCCTACTTCATCGGTCCGCTTGGACGTGGTTTCTCGGGGGGAACGCTAGTGCTTTCCCTGTGCTTTCCCTGTGTCGAAACCGGTAGTTAATAGGCCAGAGCGGTTATGCCGTACCTTCCTTTGAGAGGCGTTTCGTCCGCGTCTCGGGCTTCGGGGAAAATCAATCGGACGGAATTGCCGAAGGCGCGCCTTGAAATAGGCGGTAAATCTAGAAGCGTGTCTGAATCGCGAGGGGCTCGTAACTTGGTCTTTGTCCTCAACGTCTGCTTTTCTTTCGCTCTTATTGCAGGCTTCCCTCCAACGATCGGCGTCGCTGCGGCGTCTCGTGTTTCACGGGCAGCGGTCTCTGCTCAGTAAGGGCGTGAGAACTCCTGCGCTCCCGGAGAGCCCGGGATCCCTGCTCCGGGCTGGTCATTTTAGGCCTTTGTGCGGAGCGTTCTTTCTAGCTACGCGCCCCGCGTGAGCCTCTCCTTCGGCCGTTTTCCCGAGGCGGCGGAAACGCTTCTGGGAAACGCCGTCGTTTCCGAAACGTTTCGCCGTGTCCTTGCCGGTAGGGGATACCGTGAGAGCGGGCAGAGGCGGCCGACGACTGTGCGAGGAAAGAAGCGTGGCGCAAAGAAGGGACCTCTTTGGCCCGCCTGGTCCGCTTTAGAGAGTTTTCTTTTGGACCCGAAGATCGGGTCTGCGAGTGCCGCGCTCAGCGCACGCGTTTGTTTCCCCCCCCCCCCGCCCCCGTTCTTTTAGCGAGACCGTGCGTGTCCTCGAGCTGTTTGTCCCGAGGGGGGAGTCGCTGCGGGAATTGCTGGGGAGGCCCTGACGGCGGGACGTGAAAAAGACGCCTTTGACCGCGTGCGTGCGGCCGAAGGAACGTCAGCCCAAGAATCCGAAGAAGAGATACCGCGTGCCAGCATCTCGTACCGTTTAATAATAAAAACCGAGCAGTCTGTCAAGCAAATAGCGCGGCTTGCTTTGGGCTGTTTATTTTGTTTAACGATCAGTAAAGGCGAGAGGTCGAAAGTTCTAAAGAAGAACGGCTGCTTCTTGGAACGCTTGCAAATTGTCCCGTTAAGTAGGTGGGTGGTTTTTTTTGTTTTCGTTTTGTTTTTTTAAGTGCAGCCTCTGACTCTTTTTTGTCTGTGGAGTATTTTGCAACGATGTTCAAAGGAAAGCGCTGTTACGGAAGCCTCTAGGAGCAGCGGCTCGAGCAGGACACGCGGCGACGCTGCGCCTCGCAGCAGGCGCTGTAAATAAGGGCAGATGAGCCGAGGCGAGGGTGGTGAAATCTCTGCAAAGGGCAGGCGGGGGGGCTCTGCAGGGCTCTGCAGCGGTGTGCGCGTGCCGGGGGCGGCCGCGCGCCCTGCTGCCCTCGGGGCGTCAAAAAAGCGGTACGGCACGGAAAGGGGGGCGCGCGGGCGCGCGGGCGCACGGCGGCCGGCCGCGCGCCCTGCTGCCCTCGGGGCGTCAAAAAAGCGGTACGGCACGGAAAGGGGGGCGCGCGGGCGCACGGCGGCCGGCCGCGCGCCCTGCTGCCCTGGGGGCGTCAAAAAAGCGGTATGGCACGGAAAGGGGGGCGTGCACGCGCACGGTGGCCGGCCGCGCTCACTGCTCCCCTCGGGGCGTCAAAAAAGCGGTATGGCACGGAAAGGGGGGCACGCACGCGCACGGTGGCCGGCCGCGCGCCCTGCTGCACTGGGGGCGTCAAAAAAGCGGTATGGCACGGAAAGGGGGGACGCGCACCCTGCTGCCTTCGGGGCGTCAAAGAAGCGGTATGGCACGGAAAGGGGGGCGCGCGGGCGCACGGTGGCCGGCTGCGCTCACTGCTCCCCTCGGGGCGTCAAAAAAGCGGTACGGCACGGAAAGGGGGGGCGCGCACGCGCACTGGGTTCCGCCGCGCTCACTGCTGCCACCCTGTGTCCGAAAAGCGGTACTGCACCCTGTGGGGGGGGGCGCGCATGCGCACTGGGTTCCGCTGCGCTCACTGCTGCCACCCTGTGTCCGAAAAGCGGTACTGCACCCTGTGGGGGGGGCGCGCATGCGCACTGGGTTCCGACGTGCTCACTGCTGCCACCCTGTGTCCGAAAAGCGGTACTGCACCCTGTGGGGGGCGCGCGCATGCGCACTGGGTTCCGACGTGCTCACTGCTGCCACCCTGTGTCCGAAAAGCGGTACTGCACCCCGCGGTACTGCACCCCGTGGGGGGGGGGGCGCGCGCATGCGCAGACAGCCGGCGCGCACATGCTCAGTGCCGGTCGCCATGTTTGCTGCTGCTCTCCGCCGTTTCGGTAACGGGTAAGCGAATGGAGCGTGCTCGTCGCCCCTTCCCGGTGCTCTTGGAGCGGCCACGGGCACGGGCAGCCCCGGGGCGCTCGCTGGGAGCCCCGGGCTGCCGCGGCGAGCTGCGGTTCGCACGCGTGAGCCGCCCGGCTGCAGCGCCGCGCCATGAGCACGCGAGTGCGCCATTGCGGGTCTCGCCTCCCTTCGTGCTCCCGCCCGCCCCTCGGGCTCCCCCGGCTCCCCCCCCCCGCCCTTCCCGCTCCCCTCGCTCCGCCCCCCGCCCCTCGGGATTCCCCGGCTCCCCCCCGCCCCTCGGGCTCCCCCGGCTCCCCCCCCCGCCCTTCTCGCTCCCCCGCTCCCCTCCCGCTACCCCCCGCCCCTCCCGCTCCCCTAGCTCCCCCCCCCCGCCCCTCGGGATTCCCCGGCTCCCCCCCGCCCCTCGGGCTCCCCCGGCTCCCCCCCCCCGCCCTTCTCGCTCCCCCGCTCCCCTCCCGCTCCCCCCCCGCCCCTCGCGTTCCCCTCGCTCCCCCCCCCGCCCCTCGGGATTCCCCGGCTCCCCCCCGCCCCTCGGGCTCCCCCGGCTCCCCCCCCCCCGCCCTTCTCGCTCCCCCGCTCCCCTCCCGCTCCCCCCCCCCGCCCCTCGCGTTCCCCTCGCTCCCCCCCCCGCCCCTCGGGCTCCCCTCGCGCTCCCCCCCCGCCCTTCCCGCTCCCCCCCCGCCCCTCCCGCCCCCCTCGCTCCCCCCCGCCCCTCCCGCTCCCCCCCCGCCCCTCGCGTTCCCCTCGCTCCCCACCCCCCCGCGCCGTCCGAGCCGGCGCATGCGCGGTGCTCAAGCGCCACTGCCGCCGCGGTCCGTTGGCGAGCGTCGCGTGCGCGGCGGCGGGGAAGCAAGATGGCGGCGAGCAGGGAGGGCGTTTTTGCTGGGCGGCGGCGGGTGAGGGCGGAGGTGGCGTGAAGGATGTGGGGCCCCCGGGTGAGGCGAACGCGTAGGTTCGGGGGGCGTCGGGCTGCGTCCTGCCCGCTGCGGCCGTCGCTGCGTGGAGGCGGCGGTGCGGGGCGAGTTGGGGGGGGGCGCGGGCTGGGACCCGGCGCCGCGCCGGGAGCGCGGGTGTGACTTTGCGTTTTGCGTGCGCGGCGTTTAGGGCGCCGGTTCGTTGGCAGCGCGGGCCGGGGCGCGCGCTCGCCCCTGCGGAGGCGGCGCGGCGGGGCGCGGCGGAGCGGGGGGGCAGGCGGGCCCCGGAGCAGGGTTGCGGCGCGGCGTCGGCCCCGTAGTGTTTCCAAACGGCTTACCCCGTAACGTACGATGCAAAGCGGCGTATTAAGACCTTTCCTTTGAGGGAAAGAAGGAAAAAGAAAGAAAGGGGGGAAAGAAAAAAAAAAAAAAAAAACACGGGAAAGAGAAAAAGAACGCGTGTAAATCGAAGTGTTTTGTTGGAAGCGAAATGCAATTTTCTGTCTTTGTTACAGAGGCGGAACCGACAATAGCAAATGCTGACAAAGAGCAAAGCCGGACGAGCGAGCGGTTTTTTGCGCTTACTCCCGAAGGGGCGGGCTGAAAGGAGGAAGCAAAAATGCAGCAGCGGACCCTCGATCTCCCCAGAAGCTGCGACAGTAGGAGGCGTTCTGGCCCGGGTAACCAAGGTAACTCTTGATGCGGAACGTTCGTTCTTTCGGCCTCCCTCCCGGAGGCAGCGCTGAGGACTAAGCGACCCGTTGCCGCCCTGCGCCTCTTGTTAACCGTAGCTGCCTTAGTTTTGCTTCGGTCGTTTGTATTTTGTTTTGTTATCGTACACGCGTACGTAGAAAAGGAAAGATAGGATATTTAATTTTTAGGTTCGTTGCCACGGCTGAAGCTGAAGAGACAGAAAAACGTAAGCGAGCCGAAGTAATAAAATTAAAGGGAACCGAGCGAGAGCCGTCTCCGTCGCCCCGAAAGGGAAAGCCCGTTCCTCCCGGCGAGGAAGGTTCGCCGGTAATAGCGATCGGAATAACCGATGACCGACATCTAACGGAAGGTGCGTACGCGTTACGGAAAGGACGCTGCGTCCATCCGTTTCCGTGCGCGTGACTCTCTGCATCTGTGAAGCGTCGTGCTTTAAGAGCTCCAAGACGGCCAATTCCCGTCTTCGGGGAACGGCGGTCAGGTGGCCAGAGAGAGAGGGAGAGGCAAGCGTGCGAATTGTAAAACGAAGAGGTGGCTTTCAGGAAGGCTCATTTAGCGCGACCCCAGGTTAATTGCCTGGCAATGGTCTTTGGGGCAGCAGGAAGACGGCAGCTCGAAGAGAAGGTAAAGCCTTGCGGAATTAGGACTCCTTCCTTCTCGTGTAGTAGATCCGCTTTAGTGCTTAGAAACAGCTTTGGATTGGTAACTTCTGCAGAGCTTTGAAGCAATTCCGGTTACGTTACGTGTTACACGTTACGTGTTACACGTTACGTGTTACACGTTACGTGTTACACGTTACGTGTTACACGTTACGTGTTACACGTTACGTTACGTTACGTGTTACACGTTACGTTACGTTACGTGTTACACGTTACGTTACGTGTTACACGTTACGTTACGTGTTACACGTTACGTTACGTGTTACACGTTACGTTACGTGTTACACGTTACGTTACGTGTTACACGTTACGTTACGTGTTACACGTTACGTTACGTGTTACACGTGACGTTACGTGTTACACGTGACGTGACGTGACGTGACGTGACGTGACGTGACGTGACGTGACGTGACGTGACGTGACGTGACGTTACGTGCCAGCGTTGACTCTTAGGCGCCACAGGGGGGAGGAACGTCGCCCACGAGGCCTCGCAAGCCTTGAGGAGCTGTAGGCGCCGACGCCCGTGGCTCGTTCTGTCGGGCGCGCAGAGGTTTGCTTTGGCTGCCGAAATTTCAGCTTGGCTTTGCGCCCTGTAGCGGTGGTAGTTTTGAATTTCTACCTTGTGTTAATGCTAGGCGTTCGGCACATCGGGGAACGACTGTGTGCTGCCGTGAAGAACTGCAGGCTCCCGCCCTCCGCCCTTTCTCGGCAAGTTATCGGGTGTCGAGAGCGGCCGGGAGACTCCGAATGCCGGCGGAAAGGTTCTCTGCCCGCTCCTGACGAGGAGCCTTCGGCCGCGGCAAGGTCGGCGGCGTCCTTCCCGGACTCGTGAGTAATAAGCCGCGGTTCACGGGAAGGGAGGGGAGGGGAGGGGAGGGGAGGGGGGGGGGAATAGCGCCTGGTAGCCCGGCGGCTCCGGCGTCGCCGTTGCTAGCGGGGCCCCGAGGTCCATGTGAAGCCTCAGCTGCCTGTCGGGAGCTTTGTTTTGGTGTGTTTACCTGGCAAAAGCAGCGAGGGAGGCCTCAAAGAAGAATTTTCGTGCCTAGGTGGGTAAGCTGCGACCCCAGCTGTCTTTGCCTTGCTTTGCCGCTTAGTGTCGTAACGGCGACTTGGGAGCCCGCGATAAAAACCGTTCCGGGGCCGAAGGGAGGCCCTGCGTTTGCCCCGCTTGGGAAACCGTCGTTAAAGCTTGGGGGGGGGGCCGAGCTCTGAAAGGAGACTCTGCCGGTGACCTCGGTGGTCCGATTCGTTTGCAGGCTGACGTTCCGAGGGCCGGCGAGCGGAAGAGGAGCGGCTCAGCCCGTTCGGTTGATTTCGGCGATCCTGTTTTAAGGGAGCGCGTAAGTACAGACGGGGTCTGGGAGGCTTTTCGCCCGAGACGGGAAAGAGCGAGGAAGAGTGGAGAGCGTGGAAAAACTAGGTGCCGCGGGTACTGAAGCTGCTAAGGGCTGAGAGAATTTGGGCTTAAGCATCTGAAAGGGGCTGCTAACGCGCAAGGAGCGGTAAAATACCGTCGCTGGACAGCAGGCTCCTTTCCGGCCCTCCGGCCCCCTCTGCAGCCTTCTCGTTCTGTTTGTTTCTGTTCCTCTTTTCTGGCTGTGCAGCGATCCCGGAAGGACGTGTCTTTTGAGGTGTGCCTTTGCGAGGGTGGTTCGGCTGCCTGGGGGGATGGATCGAAGCCTTTGAGGCTCCCTCCGATCTGTTTCATTTCCTTCTGAATTTCTTCCGTTCTTTGCTTTCTCCTAGGGCGTCTGTCAGCTAACGAGTAAAGAAGGTGGAACGGCCTGTCCGCAGAGGAGAACTGACGCACGGTAAACGTGAATACGCTAGACCTCCGCTACGTCACGGGCGTTTGTTTACGTCCGTGCGTTCAAATCTCTAGTTGCGCATTCGGGACGCGGCATCTGCCCGCTATCCGACTCCTCCGTGTAGCGTAGAAGGCGCTGTACAGCCGCCGGTCTCTACGGGACGTTGTTAGTGAGAAGGAGAACGGTGTATTCCAGCTCGCGACCGCCAAACGGGCTCCTTTAGGTCCGCTTTCAGACTTGGGGCCTACTTCATCGGTCCGCTTGGACGTGGTTTCTCGGGGGGAACGCTAGTGCTTTCCCTGTGCTTTCCCTGTGTCGAAACCGGTAGTTAATAGGCCAGAGCGGTTATGCCGTACCTTCCTTTGAGAGGCGTTTCGTCCGCGTCTCGGGCTTCGGGGAAAATCAATCGGACGGAATTGCCGAAGGCGCGCCTTGAAATAGGCGGTAAATCTAGAAGCGTGTCTGAATCGCGAGGGGCTCGTAACTTGGTCTTTGTCCTCAACGTCTGCTTTTCTTTCGCTCTTATTGCAGGCTTCCCTCCAACGATCGGCGTCGCTGCGGCGTCTCGTGTTTCACGGGCAGCGGTCTCTGCTCAGTAAGGGCGTGAGAACTCCTGCGCTCCCGGAGAGCCCGGGATCCCTGCTCCGGGCTGGTCATTTTAGGCCTTTGTGCGGAGCGTTCTTTCTAGCTACGCGCCCCGCGTGAGCCTCTCCTTCGGCCGTTTTCCCGAGGCGGCGGAAACGCTTCTGGGAAACGCCGTCGTTTCCGAAACGTTTCGCCGTGTCCTTGCCGGTAGGGGATACCGTGAGAGCGGGCAGAGGCGGCCGACGACTGTGCGAGGAAAGAAGCGTGGCGCAAAGAAGGGACCTCTTTGGCCCGCCTGGTCCGCTTTAGAGAGTTTTCTTTTGGACCCGAAGATCGGGTCTGCGAGTGCCGCGCTCAGCGCACGCGTTTGTTTCCCCCCCCCCCCGCCCCCGTTCTTTTAGCGAGACCGTGCGTGTCCTCGAGCTGTTTGTCCCGAGGGGGGAGTCGCTGCGGGAATTGCTGGGGAGGCCCTGACGGCGGGACGTGAAAAAGACGCCTTTGACCGCGTGCGTGCGGCCGAAGGAACGTCAGCCCAAGAATCCGAAGAAGAGATACCGCGTGCCAGCATCTCGTACCGTTTAATAATAAAAACCGAGCAGTCTGTCAAGCAAATAGCGCGGCTTGCTTTGGGCTGTTTATTTTGTTTAACGATCAGTAAAGGCGAGAGGTCGAAAGTTCTAAAGAAGAACGGCTGCTTCTTGGAACGCTTGCAAATTGTCCCGTTAAGTAGGTGGGTGGTTTTTTTTGTTTTCGTTTTGTTTTTTTAAGTGCAGCCTCTGACTCTTTTTTGTCTGTGGAGTATTTTGCAACGATGTTCAAAGGAAAGCGCTGTTACGGAAGCCTCTAGGAGCAGCGGCTCGAGCAGGACACGCGGCGACGCTGCGCCTCGCAGCAGGCGCTGTAAATAAGGGCAGATGAGCCGAGGCGAGGGTGGTGAAATCTCTGCAAAGGGCAGGCGGGGGGGCTCTGCAGGGCTCTGCAGCGGTGTGCGCGTGCCGGGGGCGGCCGCGCGCCCTGCTGCCCTCGGGGCGTCAAAAAAGCGGTACGGCACGGAAAGGGGGGCGCGCGGGCGCGCGGGCGCACGGCGGCCGGCCGCGCGCCCTGCTGCCCTCGGGGCGTCAAAAAAGCGGTACGGCACGGAAAGGGGGGCGCGCGGGCGCACGGCGGCCGGCCGCGCGCCCTGCTGCCCTGGGGGCGTCAAAAAAGCGGTATGGCACGGAAAGGGGGGCGTGCACGCGCACGGTGGCCGGCCGCGCTCACTGCTCCCCTCGGGGCGTCAAAAAAGCGGTATGGCACGGAAAGGGGGGCACGCACGCGCACGGTGGCCGGCCGCGCGCCCTGCTGCACTGGGGGCGTCAAAAAAGCGGTATGGCACGGAAAGGGGGGACGCGCACCCTGCTGCCTTCGGGGCGTCAAAGAAGCGGTATGGCACGGAAAGGGGGGCGCGCGGGCGCACGGTGGCCGGCTGCGCTCACTGCTCCCCTCGGGGCGTCAAAAAAGCGGTACGGCACGGAAAGGGGGGGCGCGCACGCGCACTGGGTTCCGCCGCGCTCACTGCTGCCACCCTGTGTCCGAAAAGCGGTACTGCACCCTGTGGGGGGGGGCGCGCATGCGCACTGGGTTCCGCTGCGCTCACTGCTGCCACCCTGTGTCCGAAAAGCGGTACTGCACCCTGTGGGGGGGGCGCGCATGCGCACTGGGTTCCGACGTGCTCACTGCTGCCACCCTGTGTCCGAAAAGCGGTACTGCACCCTGTGGGGGGCGCGCGCATGCGCACTGGGTTCCGACGTGCTCACTGCTGCCACCCTGTGTCCGAAAAGCGGTACTGCACCCCGTGGGGGGGGGGGGCGCGCGCATGCGCAGACAGCCGGCGCGCACATGCTCAGTGCCGGTCGCCATGTTTGCTGCTGCTCTCCGCCGTTTCGGTAACGGGTAAGCGAATGGAGCGTGCTCGTCGCCCCTTCCCGGTGCTCTTGGAGCGGCCACGGGCACGGGCAGCCCCGGGGCGCTCGCTGGGAGCCCCGGGCTGCCGCGGCGAGCTGCGGTTCGCACGCGTGAGCCGCCCGGCTGCAGCGCCGCGCCATGAGCACGCGAGTGCGCCATTGCGGGTCTCGCCTCCCTTCGTGCTCCCGCCCGCCCCTCGGGCTCCCCCGGCTCCCCCCCCCCGCCCTTCCCGCTCCCCTCGCTCCGCCCCCCGCCCCTCGGGATTCCCCGGCTCCCCCCCGCCCCTCGGGCTCCCCCGGCTCCCCCCCCCGCCCTTCTCGCTCCCCCGCTCCCCTCCCGCTACCCCCCGCCCCTCCCGCTCCCCTAGCTCCCCCCCCCCGCCCCTCGGGATTCCCCGGCTCCCCCCCGCCCCTCGGGCTCCCCCGGCTCCCCCCCCCCGCCCTTCTCGCTCCCCCGCTCCCCTCCCGCTCCCCCCCCGCCCCTCGCGTTCCCCTCGCTCCCCCCCCCGCCCCTCGGGATTCCCCGGCTCCCCCCCGCCCCTCGGGCTCCCCCGGCTCCCCCCCCCCCGCCCTTCTCGCTCCCCCGCTCCCCTCCCGCTCCCCCCCCCCGCCCCTCGCGTTCCCCTCGCTCCCCCCCCCGCCCCTCGGGCTCCCCTCGCGCTCCCCCCCCGCCCTTCCCGCTCCCCCCCCGCCCCTCCCGCCCCCCTCGCTCCCCCCCGCCCCTCCCGCTCCCCCCCCGCCCCTCGCGTTCCCCTCGCTCCCCACCCCCCCGCGCCGTCCGAGCCGGCGCATGCGCGGTGCTCAAGCGCCACTGCCGCCGCGGTCCGTTGGCGAGCGTCGCGTGCGCGGCGGCGGGGAAGCAAGATGGCGGCGAGCAGGGAGGGCGTTTTTGCTGGGCGGCGGCGGGTGAGGGCGGAGGTGGCGTGAAGGATGTGGGGCCCCCGGGTGAGGCGAACGCGTAGGTTCGGGGGGCGTCGGGCTGCGTCCTGCCCGCTGCGGCCGTCGCTGCGTGGAGGCGGCGGTGCGGGGCGAGTTGGGGGGGGGCGCGGGCTGGGACCCGGCGCCGCGCCGGGAGCGCGGGTGTGACTTTGCGTTTTGCGTGCGCGGCGTTTAGGGCGCCGGTTCGTTGGCAGCGCGGGCCGGGGCGCGCGCTCGCCCCTGCGGAGGCGGCGCGGCGGGGCGCGGCGGAGCGGGGGGGCAGGCGGGCCCCGGAGCAGGGTTGCGGCGCGGCGTCGGCCCCGTAGTGTTTCCAAACGGCTTACCCCGTAACGTACGATGCAAAGCGGCGTATTAAGACCTTTCCTTTGAGGGAAAGAAGGAAAAAGAAAGAAAGGGGGGAAAGAAAAAAAAAAAAAAAAAACACGGGAAAGAGAAAAAGAACGCGTGTAAATCGAAGTGTTTTGTTGGAAGCGAAATGCAATTTTCTGTCTTTGTTACAGAGGCGGAACCGACAATAGCAAATGCTGACAAAGAGCAAAGCCGGACGAGCGAGCGGTTTTTTGCGCTTACTCCCGAAGGGGCGGGCTGAAAGGAGGAAGCAAAAATGCAGCAGCGGACCCTCGATCTCCCCAGAAGCTGCGACAGTAGGAGGCGTTCTGGCCCGGGTAACCAAGGTAACTCTTGATGCGGAACGTTCGTTCTTTCGGCCTCCCTCCCGGAGGCAGCGCTGAGGACTAAGCGACCCGTTGCCGCCCTGCGCCTCTTGTTAACCGTAGCTGCCTTAGTTTTGCTTCGGTCGTTTGTATTTTGTTTTGTTATCGTACACGCGTACGTAGAAAAGGAAAGATAGGATATTTAATTTTTAGGTTCGTTGCCACGGCTGAAGCTGAAGAGACAGAAAAACGTAAGCGAGCCGAAGTAATAAAATTAAAGGGAACCGAGCGAGAGCCGTCTCCGTCGCCCCGAAAGGGAAAGCCCGTTCCTCCCGGCGAGGAAGGTTCGCCGGTAATAGCGATCGGAATAACCGATGACCGACATCTAACGGAAGGTGCGTACGCGTTACGGAAAGGACGCTGCGTCCATCCGTTTCCGTGCGCGTGACTCTCTGCATCTGTGAAGCGTCGTGCTTTAAGAGCTCCAAGACGGCCAATTCCCGTCTTCGGGGAACGGCGGTCAGGTGGCCAGAGAGAGAGGGAGAGGCAAGCGTGCGAATTGTAAAACGAAGAGGTGGCTTTCAGGAAGGCTCATTTAGCGCGACCCCAGGTTAATTGCCTGGCAATGGTCTTTGGGGCAGCAGGAAGACGGCAGCTCGAAGAGAAGGTAAAGCCTTGCGGAATTAGGACTCCTTCCTTCTCGTGTAGTAGATCCGCTTTAGTGCTTAGAAACAGCTTTGGATTGGTAACTTCTGCAGAGCTTTGAAGCAATTCCGGTTACGTTACGTGTTACACGTTACGTGTTACACGTTACGTGTTACACGTTACGTGTTACACGTTACGTGTTACACGTTACGTGTTACACGTTACGTTACGTTACGTGTTACACGTTACGTTACGTTACGTGTTACACGTTACGTTACGTGTTACACGTTACGTTACGTGTTACACGTTACGTTACGTGTTACACGTTACGTTACGTGTTACACGTTACGTTACGTGTTACACGTTACGTTACGTGTTACACGTTACGTTACGTGTTACACGTTACGTTACGTGTTACACGTTACGTTACGTGTTACACGTTACGTTACGTGTTACACGTTACGTTACGTGTTACACGTTACGTTACGTGTTACGTTACGTTACGTTACGTTACGTTACGTTACGTTACGTTACGTTACGTTACGTTACGTTACGTTACGTTACGTTACGTTACGTTACGTTACGTTACGTTACGTTACGTTACGTTACGTTACGTTACGTTACGTTACGTTACGTTACGTTACGTTACGTTACGTTACGTTACGTTACGTTACGTTACGTTACGTTACGTTACGTTACGTTACGTTACGTTACGTTACGTTACGTTACGTTACGTTACGTTACGTTACGTTACGTTACGTTACGTTACGTTACGTTACGTTACGTTACGTTACGTTACGTTACGTTACGTTACGTTACGTTACGTTACGTTACGTTACGTTACGTTACGTTACGTTACGTTACGTTACGTTACGTTACGTTACGTTACGTTACGTTACGTTACGTTACGTTACGTTACGTTACGTTACGTTACGTTACGTTACGTTACGTTACGTTACGTTACGTTACGTTACGTTACGTTACGTTACGTTACGTTACGTTACGTTACGTTACGTTACGTTACGTTACGTTACGTTACGTTACGTTACGTTACGTTACGTTACGTTACGTTACGTTACGTTACGTTACGTTACGTTACGTTACGTTACGTTACGTTACGTTACGTTACGTTACGTTACGTTACGTTACGTTACGTTACGTTACGTTACGTTACGTTACGTTACGTTACGTTACGTTACGTTACGTTACGTTACGTTACGTTACGTTACGTTACGTTACGTTACGTTACGTTACGTTACGTTACGTTACGTTACGTTACGTTACGTTACGTTACGTTACGTTACGTTACGTTACGTTACGTTACGTTACGTTACGTTACGTTACGTTACGTTACGTTACGTTACGTTACGTTACGTTACGTTACGTGCCAGCGTTGACTCTTAGGCGCCACAGGGGGGAGGAACGTCGCCCACGAGGCCTCGCAAGCCTTGAGGAGCTGTAGGCGCCGACGCCCGTGGCTCGTTCTGTCGGGCGCGCAGAGGTTTGCTTTGGCTGCCGAAATTTCAGCTTGGCTTTGCGCCCTGTAGCGGTGGTAGTTTTGAATTTCTACCTTGTGTTAATGCTAGGCGTTCGGCACATCGGGGAACGACTGTGTGCTGCCGTGAAGAACTGCAGGCTCCCGCCCTCCGCCCTTTCTCGGCAAGTTATCGGGTGTCGAGAGCGGCCGGGAGACTCCGAATGCCGGCGGAAAGGTTCTCTGCCCGCTCCTGACGAGGAGCCTTCGGCCGCGGCAAGGTCGGCGGCGTCCTTCCCGGACTCGTGAGTAATAAGCCGCGGTTCACGGGAAGGGAGGGGAGGGGAGGGGAGGGGAGGGGGGGGGGAATAGCGCCTGGTAGCCCGGCGGCTCCGGCGTCGCCGTTGCTAGCGGGGCCCCGAGGTCCATGTGAAGCCTCAGCTGCCTGTCGGGAGCTTTGTTTTGGTGTGTTTACCTGGCAAAAGCAGCGAGGGAGGCCTCAAAGAAGAATTTTCGTGCCTAGGTGGGTAAGCTGCGACCCCAGCTGTCTTTGCCTTGCTTTGCCGCTTAGTGTCGTAACGGCGACTTGGGAGCCCGCGATAAAAACCGTTCCGGGGCCGAAGGGAGGCCCTGCGTTTGCCCCGCTTGGGAAACCGTCGTTAAAGCTTGGGGGGGGGGCCGAGCTCTGAAAGGAGACTCTGCCGGTGACCTCGGTGGTCCGATTCGTTTGCAGGCTGACGTTCCGAGGGCCGGCGAGCGGAAGAGGAGCGGCTCAGCCCGTTCGGTTGATTTCGGCGATCCTGTTTTAAGGGAGCGCGTAAGTACAGACGGGGTCTGGGAGGCTTTTCGCCCGAGACGGGAAAGAGCGAGGAAGAGTGGAGAGCGTGGAAAAACTAGGTGCCGCGGGTACTGAAGCTGCTAAGGGCTGAGAGAATTTGGGCTTAAGCATCTGAAAGGGGCTGCTAACGCGCAAGGAGCGGTAAAATACCGTCGCTGGACAGCAGGCTCCTTTCCGGCCCTCCGGCCCCCTCTGCAGCCTTCTCGTTCTGTTTGTTTCTGTTCCTCTTTTCTGGCTGTGCAGCGATCCCGGAAGGACGTGTCTTTTGAGGTGTGCCTTTGCGAGGGTGGTTCGGCTGCCTGGGGGGATGGATCGAAGCCTTTGAGGCTCCCTCCGATCTGTTTCATTTCCTTCTGAATTTCTTCCGTTCTTTGCTTTCTCCTAGGGCGTCTGTCAGCTAACGAGTAAAGAAGGTGGAACGGCCTGTCCGCAGAGGAGAACTGACGCACGGTAAACGTGAATACGCTAGACCTCCGCTACGTCACGGGCGTTTGTTTACGTCCGTGCGTTCAAATCTCTAGTTGCGCATTCGGGACGCGGCATCTGCCCGCTATCCGACTCCTCCGTGTAGCGTAGAAGGCGCTGTACAGCCGCCGGTCTCTACGGGACGTTGTTAGTGAGAAGGAGAACGGTGTATTCCAGCTCGCGACCGCCAAACGGGCTCCTTTAGGTCCGCTTTCAGACTTGGGGCCTACTTCATCGGTCCGCTTGGACGTGGTTTCTCGGGGGGAACGCTAGTGCTTTCCCTGTGCTTTCCCTGTGTCGAAACCGGTAGTTAATAGGCCAGAGCGGTTATGCCGTACCTTCCTTTGAGAGGCGTTTCGTCCGCGTCTCGGGCTTCGGGGAAAATCAATCGGACGGAATTGCCGAAGGCGCGCCTTGAAATAGGCGGTAAATCTAGAAGCGTGTCTGAATCGCGAGGGGCTCGTAACTTGGTCTTTGTCCTCAACGTCTGCTTTTCTTTCGCTCTTATTGCAGGCTTCCCTCCAACGATCGGCGTCGCTGCGGCGTCTCGTGTTTCACGGGCAGCGGTCTCTGCTCAGTAAGGGCGTGAGAACTCCTGCGCTCCCGGAGAGCCCGGGATCCCTGCTCCGGGCTGGTCATTTTAGGCCTTTGTGCGGAGCGTTCTTTCTAGCTACGCGCCCCGCGTGAGCCTCTCCTTCGGCCGTTTTCCCGAGGCGGCGGAAACGCTTCTGGGAAACGCCGTCGTTTCCGAAACGTTTCGCCGTGTCCTTGCCGGTAGGGGATACCGTGAGAGCGGGCAGAGGCGGCCGACGACTGTGCGAGGAAAGAAGCGTGGCGCAAAGAAGGGACCTCTTTGGCCCGCCTGGTCCGCTTTAGAGAGTTTTCTTTTGGACCCGAAGATCGGGTCTGCGAGTGCCGCGCTCAGCGCACGCGTTTGTTTCCCCCCCCCCCCGCCCCCGTTCTTTTAGCGAGACCGTGCGTGTCCTCGAGCTGTTTGTCCCGAGGGGGGAGTCGCTGCGGGAATTGCTGGGGAGGCCCTGACGGCGGGACGTGAAAAAGACGCCTTTGACCGCGTGCGTGCGGCCGAAGGAACGTCAGCCCAAGAATCCGAAGAAGAGATACCGCGTGCCAGCATCTCGTACCGTTTAATAATAAAAACCGAGCAGTCTGTCAAGCAAATAGCGCGGCTTGCTTTGGGCTGTTTATTTTGTTTAACGATCAGTAAAGGCGAGAGGTCGAAAGTTCTAAAGAAGAACGGCTGCTTCTTGGAACGCTTGCAAATTGTCCCGTTAAGTAGGTGGGTGGTTTTTTTTGTTTTCGTTTTGTTTTTTTAAGTGCAGCCTCTGACTCTTTTTTGTCTGTGGAGTATTTTGCAACGATGTTCAAAGGAAAGCGCTGTTACGGAAGCCTCTAGGAGCAGCGGCTCGAGCAGGACACGCGGCGACGCTGCGCCTCGCAGCAGGCGCTGTAAATAAGGGCAGATGAGCCGAGGCGAGGGTGGTGAAATCTCTGCAAAGGGCAGGCGGGGGGGCTCTGCAGGGCTCTGCAGCGGTGTGCGCGTGCCGGGGGCGGCCGCGCGCCCTGCTGCCCTCGGGGCGTCAAAAAAGCGGTACGGCACGGAAAGGGGGGCGCGCGGGCGCGCGGGCGCACGGCGGCCGGCCGCGCGCCCTGCTGCCCTCGGGGCGTCAAAAAAGCGGTACGGCACGGAAAGGGGGGCGCGCGGGCGCACGGCGGCCGGCCGCGCGCCCTGCTGCCCTGGGGGCGTCAAAAAAGCGGTATGGCACGGAAAGGGGGGCGTGCACGCGCACGGTGGCCGGCCGCGCTCACTGCTCCCCTCGGGGCGTCAAAAAAGCGGTATGGCACGGAAAGGGGGGCACGCACGCGCACGGTGGCCGGCCGCGCGCCCTGCTGCACTGGGGGCGTCAAAAAAGCGGTATGGCACGGAAAGGGGGGACGCGCACCCTGCTGCCTTCGGGGCGTCAAAGAAGCGGTATGGCACGGAAAGGGGGGCGCGCGGGCGCACGGTGGCCGGCTGCGCTCACTGCTCCCCTCGGGGCGTCAAAAAAGCGGTACGGCACGGAAAGGGGGGGCGCGCACGCGCACTGGGTTCCGCCGCGCTCACTGCTGCCACCCTGTGTCCGAAAAGCGGTACTGCACCCTGTGGGGGGGGGCGCGCATGCGCACTGGGTTCCGCTGCGCTCACTGCTGCCACCCTGTGTCCGAAAAGCGGTACTGCACCCTGTGGGGGGGGCGCGCATGCGCACTGGGTTCCGACGTGCTCACTGCTGCCACCCTGTGTCCGAAAAGCGGTACTGCACCCTGTGGGGGGCGCGCGCATGCGCACTGGGTTCCGACGTGCTCACTGCTGCCACCCTGTGTCCGAAAAGCGGTACTGCACCCCGTGGGGGGGGGGGCGCGCGCATGCGCAGACAGCCGGCGCGCACATGCTCAGTGCCGGTCGCCATGTTTGCTGCTGCTCTCCGCCGTTTCGGTAACGGGTAAGCGAATGGAGCGTGCTCGTCGCCCCTTCCCGGTGCTCTTGGAGCGGCCACGGGCACGGGCAGCCCCGGGGCGCTCGCTGGGAGCCCCGGGCTGCCGCGGCGAGCTGCGGTTCGCACGCGTGAGCCGCCCGGCTGCAGCGCCGCGCCATGAGCACGCGAGTGCGCCATTGCGGGTCTCGCCTCCCTTCGTGCTCCCGCCCGCCCCTCGGGCTCCCCCGGCTCCCCCCCCCCGCCCTTCCCGCTCCCCTCGCTCCGCCCCCCGCCCCTCGGGATTCCCCGGCTCCCCCCCGCCCCTCGGGCTCCCCCGGCTCCCCCCCCCGCCCTTCTCGCTCCCCCGCTCCCCTCCCGCTACCCCCCGCCCCTCCCGCTCCCCTAGCTCCCCCCCCCCGCCCCTCGGGATTCCCCGGCTCCCCCCCGCCCCTCGGGCTCCCCCGGCTCCCCCCCCCCGCCCTTCTCGCTCCCCCGCTCCCCTCCCGCTCCCCCCCCGCCCCTCGCGTTCCCCTCGCTCCCCCCCCCGCCCCTCGGGATTCCCCGGCTCCCCCCCGCCCCTCGGGCTCCCCCGGCTCCCCCCCCCCCGCCCTTCTCGCTCCCCCGCTCCCCTCCCGCTCCCCCCCCCCGCCCCTCGCGTTCCCCTCGCTCCCCCCCCCGCCCCTCGGGCTCCCCTCGCGCTCCCCCCCCGCCCTTCCCGCTCCCCCCCCGCCCCTCCCGCCCCCCTCGCTCCCCCCCGCCCCTCCCGCTCCCCCCCCGCCCCTCGCGTTCCCCTCGCTCCCCACCCCCCCGCGCCGTCCGAGCCGGCGCATGCGCGGTGCTCAAGCGCCACTGCCGCCGCGGTCCGTTGGCGAGCGTCGCGTGCGCGGCGGCGGGGAAGCAAGATGGCGGCGAGCAGGGAGGGCGTTTTTGCTGGGCGGCGGCGGGTGAGGGCGGAGGTGGCGTGAAGGATGTGGGGCCCCCGGGTGAGGCGAACGCGTAGGTTCGGGGGGCGTCGGGCTGCGTCCTGCCCGCTGCGGCCGTCGCTGCGTGGAGGCGGCGGTGCGGGGCGAGTTGGGGGGGGGCGCGGGCTGGGACCCGGCGCCGCGCCGGGAGCGCGGGTGTGACTTTGCGTTTTGCGTGCGCGGCGTTTAGGGCGCCGGTTCGTTGGCAGCGCGGGCCGGGGCGCGCGCTCGCCCCTGCGGAGGCGGCGCGGCGGGGCGCGGCGGAGCGGGGGGGCAGGCGGGCCCCGGAGCAGGGTTGCGGCGCGGCGTCGGCCCCGTAGTGTTTCCAAACGGCTTACCCCGTAACGTACGATGCAAAGCGGCGTATTAAGACCTTTCCTTTGAGGGAAAGAAGGAAAAAGAAAGAAAGGGGGGAAAGAAAAAAAAAAAAAAAAAACACGGGAAAGAGAAAAAGAACGCGTGTAAATCGAAGTGTTTTGTTGGAAGCGAAATGCAATTTTCTGTCTTTGTTACAGAGGCGGAACCGACAATAGCAAATGCTGACAAAGAGCAAAGCCGGACGAGCGAGCGGTTTTTTGCGCTTACTCCCGAAGGGGCGGGCTGAAAGGAGGAAGCAAAAATGCAGCAGCGGACCCTCGATCTCCCCAGAAGCTGCGACAGTAGGAGGCGTTCTGGCCCGGGTAACCAAGGTAACTCTTGATGCGGAACGTTCGTTCTTTCGGCCTCCCTCCCGGAGGCAGCGCTGAGGACTAAGCGACCCGTTGCCGCCCTGCGCCTCTTGTTAACCGTAGCTGCCTTAGTTTTGCTTCGGTCGTTTGTATTTTGTTTTGTTATCGTACACGCGTACGTAGAAAAGGAAAGATAGGATATTTAATTTTTAGGTTCGTTGCCACGGCTGAAGCTGAAGAGACAGAAAAACGTAAGCGAGCCGAAGTAATAAAATTAAAGGGAACCGAGCGAGAGCCGTCTCCGTCGCCCCGAAAGGGAAAGCCCGTTCCTCCCGGCGAGGAAGGTTCGCCGGTAATAGCGATCGGAATAACCGATGACCGACATCTAACGGAAGGTGCGTACGCGTTACGGAAAGGACGCTGCGTCCATCCGTTTCCGTGCGCGTGACTCTCTGCATCTGTGAAGCGTCGTGCTTTAAGAGCTCCAAGACGGCCAATTCCCGTCTTCGGGGAACGGCGGTCAGGTGGCCAGAGAGAGAGGGAGAGGCAAGCGTGCGAATTGTAAAACGAAGAGGTGGCTTTCAGGAAGGCTCATTTAGCGCGACCCCAGGTTAATTGCCTGGCAATGGTCTTTGGGGCAGCAGGAAGACGGCAGCTCGAAGAGAAGGTAAAGCCTTGCGGAATTAGGACTCCTTCCTTCTCGTGTAGTAGATCCGCTTTAGTGCTTAGAAACAGCTTTGGATTGGTAACTTCTGCAGAGCTTTGAAGCAATTCCGGTTACGTTACGTGTTACACGTTACGTGTTACACGTTACGTGTTACACGTTACGTGTTACACGTTACGTGTTACACGTTACGTGTTACACGTTACGTTACGTTACGTGTTACACGTTACGTTACGTTACGTGTTACACGTTACGTTACGTTACGTGTTACACGTTACGTTACGTGTTACACGTTACGTTACGTGTTACACGTTACGTTACGTGTTACACGTTACGTTACGTGTTACACGTTACGTTACGTGTTACACGTTACGTTACGTGTTACACGTTACGTTACGTGTTACACGTTACGTTACGTGTTACACGTTACGTTACGTGTTACACGTTACGTTACGTGTTACACGTTACGTTACGTGTTACACGTTACGTTACGTGTTACACGTTACGTTACGTGTTACGTTACGTTACGTTACGTTACGTTACGTTACGTTACGTTACGTTACGTTACGTTACGTTACGTTACGTTACGTTACGTTACGTTACGTTACGTTACGTTACGTTACGTTACGTTACGTTACGTTACGTTACGTTACGTTACGTTACGTTACGTTACGTTACGTTACGTTACGTTACGTTACGTTACGTTACGTTACGTTACGTTACGTTACGTTACGTTACGTTACGTTACGTTACGTTACGTTACGTTACGTTACGTTACGTTACGTTACGTTACGTTACGTTACGTTACGTTACGTTACGTTACGTTACGTTACGTTACGTTACGTTACGTTACGTTACGTTACGTTACGTTACGTTACGTTACGTTACGTTACGTTACGTTACGTTACGTTACGTTACGTTACGTTACGTTACGTTACGTTACGTTACGTTACGTTACGTTACGTTACGTTACGTTACGTTACGTTACGTTACGTTACGTTACGTTACGTTACGTTACGTTACGTTACGTTACGTTACGTTACGTTACGTTACGTTACGTTACGTTACGTTACGTTACGTTACGTTACGTTACGTTACGTTACGTTACGTTACGTTACGTTACGTTACGTTACGTTACGTTACGTTACGTTACGTTACGTTACGTTACGTTACGTTACGTTACGTTACGTTACGTTACGTTACGTTACGTTACGTTACGTTACGTTACGTTACGTTACGTTACGTTACGTTACGTTACGTTACGTTACGTTACGTTACGTTACGTTACGTTACGTTACGTTACGTTACGTTACGTTACGTTACGTGCCAGCGTTGACTCTTAGGCGCCACAGGGGGGAGGAACGTCGCCCACGAGGCCTCGCAAGCCTTGAGGAGCTGTAGGCGCCGACGCCCGTGGCTCGTTCTGTCGGGCGCGCAGAGGTTTGCTTTGGCTGCCGAAATTTCAGCTTGGCTTTGCGCCCTGTAGCGGTGGTAGTTTTGAATTTCTACCTTGTGTTAATGCTAGGCGTTCGGCACATCGGGGAACGACTGTGTGCTGCCGTGAAGAACTGCAGGCTCCCGCCCTCCGCCCTTTCTCGGCAAGTTATCGGGTGTCGAGAGCGGCCGGGAGACTCCGAATGCCGGCGGAAAGGTTCTCTGCCCGCTCCTGACGAGGAGCCTTCGGCCGCGGCAAGGTCGGCGGCGTCCTTCCCGGACTCGTGAGTAATAAGCCGCGGTTCACGGGAAGGGAGGGGAGGGGAGGGGAGGGGAGGGGGGGGGGAATAGCGCCTGGTAGCCCGGCGGCTCCGGCGTCGCCGTTGCTAGCGGGGCCCCGAGGTCCATGTGAAGCCTCAGCTGCCTGTCGGGAGCTTTGTTTTGGTGTGTTTACCTGGCAAAAGCAGCGAGGGAGGCCTCAAAGAAGAATTTTCGTGCCTAGGTGGGTAAGCTGCGACCCCAGCTGTCTTTGCCTTGCTTTGCCGCTTAGTGTCGTAACGGCGACTTGGGAGCCCGCGATAAAAACCGTTCCGGGGCCGAAGGGAGGCCCTGCGTTTGCCCCGCTTGGGAAACCGTCGTTAAAGCTTGGGGGGGGGGCCGAGCTCTGAAAGGAGACTCTGCCGGTGACCTCGGTGGTCCGATTCGTTTGCAGGCTGACGTTCCGAGGGCCGGCGAGCGGAAGAGGAGCGGCTCAGCCCGTTCGGTTGATTTCGGCGATCCTGTTTTAAGGGAGCGCGTAAGTACAGACGGGGTCTGGGAGGCTTTTCGCCCGAGACGGGAAAGAGCGAGGAAGAGTGGAGAGCGTGGAAAAACTAGGTGCCGCGGGTACTGAAGCTGCTAAGGGCTGAGAGAATTTGGGCTTAAGCATCTGAAAGGGGCTGCTAACGCGCAAGGAGCGGTAAAATACCGTCGCTGGACAGCAGGCTCCTTTCCGGCCCTCCGGCCCCCTCTGCAGCCTTCTCGTTCTGTTTGTTTCTGTTCCTCTTTTCTGGCTGTGCAGCGATCCCGGAAGGACGTGTCTTTTGAGGTGTGCCTTTGCGAGGGTGGTTCGGCTGCCTGGGGGGATGGATCGAAGCCTTTGAGGCTCCCTCCGATCTGTTTCATTTCCTTCTGAATTTCTTCCGTTCTTTGCTTTCTCCTAGGGCGTCTGTCAGCTAACGAGTAAAGAAGGTGGAACGGCCTGTCCGCAGAGGAGAACTGACGCACGGTAAACGTGAATACGCTAGACCTCCGCTACGTCACGGGCGTTTGTTTACGTCCGTGCGTTCAAATCTCTAGTTGCGCATTCGGGACGCGGCATCTGCCCGCTATCCGACTCCTCCGTGTAGCGTAGAAGGCGCTGTACAGCCGCCGGTCTCTACGGGACGTTGTTAGTGAGAAGGAGAACGGTGTATTCCAGCTCGCGACCGCCAAACGGGCTCCTTTAGGTCCGCTTTCAGACTTGGGGCCTACTTCATCGGTCCGCTTGGACGTGGTTTCTCGGGGGGAACGCTAGTGCTTTCCCTGTGCTTTCCCTGTGTCGAAACCGGTAGTTAATAGGCCAGAGCGGTTATGCCGTACCTTCCTTTGAGAGGCGTTTCGTCCGCGTCTCGGGCTTCGGGGAAAATCAATCGGACGGAATTGCCGAAGGCGCGCCTTGAAATAGGCGGTAAATCTAGAAGCGTGTCTGAATCGCGAGGGGCTCGTAACTTGGTCTTTGTCCTCAACGTCTGCTTTTCTTTCGCTCTTATTGCAGGCTTCCCTCCAACGATCGGCGTCGCTGCGGCGTCTCGTGTTTCACGGGCAGCGGTCTCTGCTCAGTAAGGGCGTGAGAACTCCTGCGCTCCCGGAGAGCCCGGGATCCCTGCTCCGGGCTGGTCATTTTAGGCCTTTGTGCGGAGCGTTCTTTCTAGCTACGCGCCCCGCGTGAGCCTCTCCTTCGGCCGTTTTCCCGAGGCGGCGGAAACGCTTCTGGGAAACGCCGTCGTTTCCGAAACGTTTCGCCGTGTCCTTGCCGGTAGGGGATACCGTGAGAGCGGGCAGAGGCGGCCGACGACTGTGCGAGGAAAGAAGCGTGGCGCAAAGAAGGGACCTCTTTGGCCCGCCTGGTCCGCTTTAGAGAGTTTTCTTTTGGACCCGAAGATCGGGTCTGCGAGTGCCGCGCTCAGCGCACGCGTTTGTTTCCCCCCCCCCCCGCCCCCGTTCTTTTAGCGAGACCGTGCGTGTCCTCGAGCTGTTTGTCCCGAGGGGGGAGTCGCTGCGGGAATTGCTGGGGAGGCCCTGACGGCGGGACGTGAAAAAGACGCCTTTGACCGCGTGCGTGCGGCCGAAGGAACGTCAGCCCAAGAATCCGAAGAAGAGATACCGCGTGCCAGCATCTCGTACCGTTTAATAATAAAAACCGAGCAGTCTGTCAAGCAAATAGCGCGGCTTGCTTTGGGCTGTTTATTTTGTTTAACGATCAGTAAAGGCGAGAGGTCGAAAGTTCTAAAGAAGAACGGCTGCTTCTTGGAACGCTTGCAAATTGTCCCGTTAAGTAGGTGGGTGGTTTTTTTTGTTTTCGTTTTGTTTTTTTAAGTGCAGCCTCTGACTCTTTTTTGTCTGTGGAGTATTTTGCAACGATGTTCAAAGGAAAGCGCTGTTACGGAAGCCTCTAGGAGCAGCGGCTCGAGCAGGACACGCGGCGACGCTGCGCCTCGCAGCAGGCGCTGTAAATAAGGGCAGATGAGCCGAGGCGAGGGTGGTGAAATCTCTGCAAAGGGCAGGCGGGGGGGCTCTGCAGGGCTCTGCAGCGGTGTGCGCGTGCCGGGGGCGGCCGCGCGCCCTGCTGCCCTCGGGGCGTCAAAAAAGCGGTACGGCACGGAAAGGGGGGCGCGCGGGCGCGCGGGCGCACGGCGGCCGGCCGCGCGCCCTGCTGCCCTCGGGGCGTCAAAAAAGCGGTACGGCACGGAAAGGGGGGCGCGCGGGCGCACGGCGGCCGGCCGCGCGCCCTGCTGCCCTGGGGGCGTCAAAAAAGCGGTATGGCACGGAAAGGGGGGCGTGCACGCGCACGGTGGCCGGCCGCGCTCACTGCTCCCCTCGGGGCGTCAAAAAAGCGGTATGGCACGGAAAGGGGGGCACGCACGCGCACGGTGGCCGGCCGCGCGCCCTGCTGCACTGGGGGCGTCAAAAAAGCGGTATGGCACGGAAAGGGGGGACGCGCACCCTGCTGCCTTCGGGGCGTCAAAGAAGCGGTATGGCACGGAAAGGGGGGCGCGCGGGCGCACGGTGGCCGGCTGCGCTCACTGCTCCCCTCGGGGCGTCAAAAAAGCGGTACGGCACGGAAAGGGGGGGCGCGCACGCGCACTGGGTTCCGCCGCGCTCACTGCTGCCACCCTGTGTCCGAAAAGCGGTACTGCACCCTGTGGGGGGGGGCGCGCATGCGCACTGGGTTCCGCTGCGCTCACTGCTGCCACCCTGTGTCCGAAAAGCGGTACTGCACCCTGTGGGGGGGGCGCGCATGCGCACTGGGTTCCGACGTGCTCACTGCTGCCACCCTGTGTCCGAAAAGCGGTACTGCACCCTGTGGGGGGCGCGCGCATGCGCACTGGGTTCCGACGTGCTCACTGCTGCCACCCTGTGTCCGAAAAGCGGTACTGCACCCCGTGGGGGGGGGGGCGCGCGCATGCGCAGACAGCCGGCGCGCACATGCTCAGTGCCGGTCGCCATGTTTGCTGCTGCTCTCCGCCGTTTCGGTAACGGGTAAGCGAATGGAGCGTGCTCGTCGCCCCTTCCCGGTGCTCTTGGAGCGGCCACGGGCACGGGCAGCCCCGGGGCGCTCGCTGGGAGCCCCGGGCTGCCGCGGCGAGCTGCGGTTCGCACGCGTGAGCCGCCCGGCTGCAGCGCCGCGCCATGAGCACGCGAGTGCGCCATTGCGGGTCTCGCCTCCCTTCGTGCTCCCGCCCGCCCCTCGGGCTCCCCCGGCTCCCCCCCCCCGCCCTTCCCGCTCCCCTCGCTCCGCCCCCCGCCCCTCGGGATTCCCCGGCTCCCCCCCGCCCCTCGGGCTCCCCCGGCTCCCCCCCCCGCCCTTCTCGCTCCCCCGCTCCCCTCCCGCTACCCCCCGCCCCTCCCGCTCCCCTAGCTCCCCCCCCCCGCCCCTCGGGATTCCCCGGCTCCCCCCCGCCCCTCGGGCTCCCCCGGCTCCCCCCCCCCGCCCTTCTCGCTCCCCCGCTCCCCTCCCGCTCCCCCCCCGCCCCTCGCGTTCCCCTCGCTCCCCCCCCCGCCCCTCGGGATTCCCCGGCTCCCCCCCGCCCCTCGGGCTCCCCCGGCTCCCCCCCCCCCGCCCTTCTCGCTCCCCCGCTCCCCTCCCGCTCCCCCCCCCCGCCCCTCGCGTTCCCCTCGCTCCCCCCCCCGCCCCTCGGGCTCCCCTCGCGCTCCCCCCCCGCCCTTCCCGCTCCCCCCCCGCCCCTCCCGCCCCCCTCGCTCCCCCCCGCCCCTCCCGCTCCCCCCCCGCCCCTCGCGTTCCCCTCGCTCCCCACCCCCCCGCGCCGTCCGAGCCGGCGCATGCGCGGTGCTCAAGCGCCACTGCCGCCGCGGTCCGTTGGCGAGCGTCGCGTGCGCGGCGGCGGGGAAGCAAGATGGCGGCGAGCAGGGAGGGCGTTTTTGCTGGGCGGCGGCGGGTGAGGGCGGAGGTGGCGTGAAGGATGTGGGGCCCCCGGGTGAGGCGAACGCGTAGGTTCGGGGGGCGTCGGGCTGCGTCCTGCCCGCTGCGGCCGTCGCTGCGTGGAGGCGGCGGTGCGGGGCGAGTTGGGGGGGGGCGCGGGCTGGGACCCGGCGCCGCGCCGGGAGCGCGGGTGTGACTTTGCGTTTTGCGTGCGCGGCGTTTAGGGCGCCGGTTCGTTGGCAGCGCGGGCCGGGGCGCGCGCTCGCCCCTGCGGAGGCGGCGCGGCGGGGCGCGGCGGAGCGGGGGGGCAGGCGGGCCCCGGAGCAGGGTTGCGGCGCGGCGTCGGCCCCGTAGTGTTTCCAAACGGCTTACCCCGTAACGTACGATGCAAAGCGGCGTATTAAGACCTTTCCTTTGAGGGAAAGAAGGAAAAAGAAAGAAAGGGGGGAAAGAAAAAAAAAAAAAAAAAACACGGGAAAGAGAAAAAGAACGCGTGTAAATCGAAGTGTTTTGTTGGAAGCGAAATGCAATTTTCTGTCTTTGTTACAGAGGCGGAACCGACAATAGCAAATGCTGACAAAGAGCAAAGCCGGACGAGCGAGCGGTTTTTTGCGCTTACTCCCGAAGGGGCGGGCTGAAAGGAGGAAGCAAAAATGCAGCAGCGGACCCTCGATCTCCCCAGAAGCTGCGACAGTAGGAGGCGTTCTGGCCCGGGTAACCAAGGTAACTCTTGATGCGGAACGTTCGTTCTTTCGGCCTCCCTCCCGGAGGCAGCGCTGAGGACTAAGCGACCCGTTGCCGCCCTGCGCCTCTTGTTAACCGTAGCTGCCTTAGTTTTGCTTCGGTCGTTTGTATTTTGTTTTGTTATCGTACACGCGTACGTAGAAAAGGAAAGATAGGATATTTAATTTTTAGGTTCGTTGCCACGGCTGAAGCTGAAGAGACAGAAAAACGTAAGCGAGCCGAAGTAATAAAATTAAAGGGAACCGAGCGAGAGCCGTCTCCGTCGCCCCGAAAGGGAAAGCCCGTTCCTCCCGGCGAGGAAGGTTCGCCGGTAATAGCGATCGGAATAACCGATGACCGACATCTAACGGAAGGTGCGTACGCGTTACGGAAAGGACGCTGCGTCCATCCGTTTCCGTGCGCGTGACTCTCTGCATCTGTGAAGCGTCGTGCTTTAAGAGCTCCAAGACGGCCAATTCCCGTCTTCGGGGAACGGCGGTCAGGTGGCCAGAGAGAGAGGGAGAGGCAAGCGTGCGAATTGTAAAACGAAGAGGTGGCTTTCAGGAAGGCTCATTTAGCGCGACCCCAGGTTAATTGCCTGGCAATGGTCTTTGGGGCAGCAGGAAGACGGCAGCTCGAAGAGAAGGTAAAGCCTTGCGGAATTAGGACTCCTTCCTTCTCGTGTAGTAGATCCGCTTTAGTGCTTAGAAACAGCTTTGGATTGGTAACTTCTGCAGAGCTTTGAAGCAATTCCGGTTACGTTACGTGTTACACGTTACGTGTTACACGTTACGTGTTACACGTTACGTGTTACACGTTACGTGTTACACGTTACGTGTTACACGTTACGTTACGTTACGTGTTACACGTTACGTTACGTTACGTGTTACACGTTACGTTACGTGTTACACGTTACGTTACGTGTTACACGTTACGTTACGTGTTACACGTTACGTTACGTGTTACACGTTACGTTACGTGTTACACGTTACGTTACGTGTTACACGTTACGTTACGTGTTACACGTTACGTTACGTGTTACACGTTACGTTACGTGTTACACGTTACGTTACGTGTTACACGTTACGTTACGTGTTACACGTTACGTTACGTGTTACACGTTACGTTACGTGTTACACGTTACGTTACGTTACGTTACGTTACGTTACGTTACGTTACGTTACGTTACGTTACGTTACGTTACGTTACGTTACGTTACGTTACGTTACGTTACGTTACGTTACGTTACGTTACGTTACGTTACGTTACGTTACGTTACTTACGTTACGTTACGTTACGTTACGTTACGTTACGTTACGTTACGTTACGTTACGTTACGTTACGTTACGTTACGTTACGTTACGTTACGTTACGTTACGTTACGTTACGTTACGTTACGTTACGTTACGTTACGTTACGTTACGTTACGTTACGTTACGTTACGTTACGTTACGTTACGTTACGTTACGTTACGTTACGTTACGTTACGTTACGTTACGTTACGTTACGTTACGTTACGTTACGTTACGTTACGTTACGTTACGTTACGTTACGTTACGTTACGTTACGTTACGTTACGTTACGTTACGTTACGTTACGTTACGTTACGTTACGTTACGTTACGTTACGTTACGTTACGTTACGTTACGTTACGTTACGTTACGTTACGTTACGTTACGTTACGTTACGTTACGTTACGTTACGTTACGTTACGTTACGTTACGTTACGTTACGTTACGTTACGTTACGTTACGTTACGTTACGTTACGTTACGTTACGTTACGTTACGTTACGTTACGTTACGTTACGTTACGTGCCAGCGTTGACTCTTAGGCGCCACAGGGGGGAGGAACGTCGCCCACGAGGCCTCGCAAGCCTTGAGGAGCTGTAGGCGCCGACGCCCGTGGCTCGTTCTGTCGGGCGCGCAGAGGTTTGCTTTGGCTGCCGAAATTTCAGCTTGGCTTTGCGCCCTGTAGCGGTGGTAGTTTTGAATTTCTACCTTGTGTTAATGCTAGGCGTTCGGCACATCGGGGAACGACTGTGTGCTGCCGTGAAGAACTGCAGGCTCCCGCCCTCCGCCCTTTCTCGGCAAGTTATCGGGTGTCGAGAGCGGCCGGGAGACTCCGAATGCCGGCGGAAAGGTTCTCTGCCCGCTCCTGACGAGGAGCCTTCGGCCGCGGCAAGGTCGGCGGCGTCCTTCCCGGACTCGTGAGTAATAAGCCGCGGTTCACGGGAAGGGAGGGGAGGGGAGGGGAGGGGAGGGGGGGGGGAATAGCGCCTGGTAGCCCGGCGGCTCCGGCGTCGCCGTTGCTAGCGGGGCCCCGAGGTCCATGTGAAGCCTCAGCTGCCTGTCGGGAGCTTTGTTTTGGTGTGTTTACCTGGCAAAAGCAGCGAGGGAGGCCTCAAAGAAGAATTTTCGTGCCTAGGTGGGTAAGCTGCGACCCCAGCTGTCTTTGCCTTGCTTTGCCGCTTAGTGTCGTAACGGCGACTTGGGAGCCCGCGATAAAAACCGTTCCGGGGCCGAAGGGAGGCCCTGCGTTTGCCCCGCTTGGGAAACCGTCGTTAAAGCTTGGGGGGGGGGCCGAGCTCTGAAAGGAGACTCTGCCGGTGACCTCGGTGGTCCGATTCGTTTGCAGGCTGACGTTCCGAGGGCCGGCGAGCGGAAGAGGAGCGGCTCAGCCCGTTCGGTTGATTTCGGCGATCCTGTTTTAAGGGAGCGCGTAAGTACAGACGGGGTCTGGGAGGCTTTTCGCCCGAGACGGGAAAGAGCGAGGAAGAGTGGAGAGCGTGGAAAAACTAGGTGCCGCGGGTACTGAAGCTGCTAAGGGCTGAGAGAATTTGGGCTTAAGCATCTGAAAGGGGCTGCTAACGCGCAAGGAGCGGTAAAATACCGTCGCTGGACAGCAGGCTCCTTTCCGGCCCTCCGGCCCCCTCTGCAGCCTTCTCGTTCTGTTTGTTTCTGTTCCTCTTTTCTGGCTGTGCA